>NW_021545460.1:0-212 GCF_001605985.2 Dendrobium catenatum
AATTTAAAAATACAGTATACCTTAATTGTCTAAGGCGGCTACTTCTTTCATTTTTGAGCTTATCGTCCTGGTCGATACACGTATCGTCTAGGCCGATATGTTAATGTCGGCTGCCTTAATTAAGAATCCTTAATTAGACTTTCTGTTTTAAGCTGATCGTCCAGGACGATATGACTATCGGCCTGGCCGATGTGGGCAAAAACATAAATTCT
>NW_021545461.1:0-203 GCF_001605985.2 Dendrobium catenatum
TCTATAACCAAAACTTAAATCCCTTCGAGCATCTTAGTTTATAGGACTAAGTTGTAAGACCCGCAATTTGGGCTACTTTTAAGTGAAGCAGTAGGCCTGCGTATTAGGAAACTTCTAAACGAACGACTCTATAACCAAAACTCAAATTCCTTAGGGCATCCTAGTATATAAAACTAAGTTGTAAGACTCGCCACCTGGGCTAC
>NW_021545462.1:0-232 GCF_001605985.2 Dendrobium catenatum
ATCTTCTTTAAATAAGATAATAAAAATATATATTATATTTTGCATGTTTGTAAATGCAAAAAGATTTATGTTGGTTGTCATAACATAATGATAGAATCAGAAAGAACTTTGAGAAGCTTGGGTCGAGACGCATGCGAGACATGTTTACAGAGATTAGAAAAATGAGCAAACAACCACTCTAGATTGGTGAGAATGTATGGGCTGAGTTGAACATTGCTTGGGGTAGCTCAGA
>NW_021545463.1:0-1069 GCF_001605985.2 Dendrobium catenatum
CTTCTATTTAAATGTACCCCTTAACCACTAATCTTGCCTTATTCCTAACCACCTCACCCAAATCATTCATTTTATTCTTAAAGACCCATTTGGTTCCAACTACACTTTGTCGCTTTAGTTTTTCTACAAGCTTACAAACATCATTCCTAACAAATTGGTTTAACTCCTCTTGCATGGCTAAGATCCAAAACTCTTAATAAAGGGCTTGGTTGATGTTGGTGGGTTCGGTCATTGAGATTAAGTTAGAGTGGTTCACTTCCTTCCTAAGTCCATGCCTAGTCCTAACACCTTCAGAAGGGTCTCCTAAGATCAGTTCTTTAGGATGACTCGAAGAATATCTCCAATCTCTAGACAAGGTGTGAGTAGGTTCAACCCTTTCCTCAAGATTTATAGTTTCTACTCCTTGGATAATCTCACCTACTCCAGTATTTTGGGGCTCTACTCTCTTCTCCAAATTTTCAACTCCAGTGGTATTCTCTCCAACTTAATTTTCCTCCTCAACTCTAGACTTCTTAGGATCAGATTCATCAAACAATACATGAGTTATCTCCTCCACCACCAATTTCCTCTTTTTAAATACCCTAAAGGATTTCCCCACACTTGAATATCCTAAAAACACTCCATCAGATTTTTGATCAAATTTCCCTAAGTGTGACTTCCCATTATTATGAATGAAAATCTTACAACCAAAGACATGGAGGTGGGAAAGATTGGGTGTCCTATCCTTAAGGATCTCATAGGGTATGTATCAAGTTTGGCTCTAATATTCACCCTATTCAATATATAACAAGCTATGTTTATCGCTTCCGTCCAAAAGTATTTTGGAAGTGAATACTCAGCAAGCATGGCTCTAGCGGCTTCAACTAAGATCTGATTCTTCCTTTTAGCTGCCCCATTCTACTGAGGAGTCCTAGGAGCTGAGAAGTTGTGACTAATCCCCTTATCCTCACAGAAGTCTCCAAATCTCTCATTTTCAAACTCTCCCCCATAGTCACTATGGATGGTCAAGATCTTATAACATAACTTTTTTTTAATCTAAGTGAAGAAGGTTATAAACTGATCAAAATAT
>NW_021545464.1:0-264 GCF_001605985.2 Dendrobium catenatum
TCAACGATAGGATAGGAGAGAATTTGAGGGTTGAAAGTCCGAGATACAGTGCTCCTGACTATTTTGTACCTTAAATAGGCAGCTTGGTCACTTGCCTCAGTGAAGCGAGGGTCCAGATCCGCCCTCGAGGAACTTTCAAAAGGATGGAGAGACCTCTTTCCTACTTCCATGATCAAGAACAACAAGATAATAGAATGTGCAAGGTTGATGGAAGAAGAAAGTTTGAGAAAAATTGATTAAAAGGCTTAGTTTATAAAGAATCAA
>NW_021545465.1:0-335 GCF_001605985.2 Dendrobium catenatum
GGCGGAAATATTATCGGTGCAGTTACGGGCAGATAAAACGCCGGCGTATTTAAACTCAACAACTTAAAACCGACGTATATTGCGCCGGAAATTTTTTCGGCGTCCTAAACGCCGGAAAATCCACCGGCGTAAACCCTTATTTCCGAACACGAGCCCGACTGCTGCTCATTTCTATCGTTCATTTCTCTCAGAACTTTTTCTCTCCCTCGTTGCCCTCCGTCCGCTCGCCGCCGTAGATCGACGTCGCCGACTTGTGTTGCCGATCACCGGACGTTGCCGACGATCATCGCATTCGTCGTCACGGAAAGCACTTTTTCACCGTGAGTTTACGCCTC
>NW_021545466.1:0-233 GCF_001605985.2 Dendrobium catenatum
CGCAAAGGCGGGCCTCAAGGCGAGCCTCATATTGCGTAATTTTAAACCATGGATGAGATATTTTGCTAAACTTTTTAATGAAGATTGTGAAAATAAGATTAACTATAGTGACCATAGCACCCTAAATGAAAGTAAAGATTTCTGTTTTTATCGACGTATTAGTAAAACTGAAGTTAGAGAGGCTTTAAATAAAATTAAGGGTGGAAAAGCTGTTGGACCTGATGATATTCCAA
>NW_021545467.1:0-317 GCF_001605985.2 Dendrobium catenatum
TCAAGAAGATTGTGTACGATATGGTTGTTCTCTAATGACAGATGGATGGATGTTGAGGAATGGGAAAAGCTTAATCAATTTTCTTGTTAATTGTCCAAGAGGTAGTGCATTGATAGAATCAATTGATGCTAGTTCTTTCTCCAAGAATGCTATGAAAATGTTTGAACTTTTTTGCAAGTACAACGAGGTTATTGAACCACATAATGTGATCCAAGTGGTCACTGATAATGCATCCAAAAATGTTTTTGCAGGTTTGTCACAACTTTTATTCTAAATTTATGTTATTTTGGAACACTATAGTGTATGCCTTAAAAATA
>NW_021545468.1:0-200 GCF_001605985.2 Dendrobium catenatum
ATAGTGGTTTCTAAGGAAGAGAACTTAATAGAGAGACTCTTATTAAAGACAAAGATTGTTTTTTAGAGCTGAACTTGATTGTCTTTTAGAGAGAAAGAGATAGAGGATTCTATGTTACTTAAAATCTTATAATAAAGATAATGTCTACAAAAAGAAAAAAAATGATAGCCTCTAAGAGAGAGAAAGAGTCTTCAAGGAAA
>NW_021545469.1:0-232 GCF_001605985.2 Dendrobium catenatum
TTGATATCCTATCTATAACCAATGCAGCTCTACCCCTGAGCGAGTAATTGCAAGCTGGTCTCCAGCTTGAGAGGGAGTGTCAAAATCTCAGTCATCCCTTGGCATTTGATCCTACGGTCAGGATGAGAATCCATGGGAGTCTCACCTGGATCACGCCAATATCCTTCTATATTTGGGTAGCTGAATTAGGAAGGATGTGGGCTCCGAAAAATTCCAATTTTGGGATGAGTGA
>NW_021545470.1:0-9409 GCF_001605985.2 Dendrobium catenatum
CCTTGAGTCTAGCTAGGTCTTAATCAAAATTTGATTGAATTTTCAAACCGGTTTGAATCCCACCGTTGGATCAAAGAATTTGATCGGACGGCTCCGATCTACCCTCTCCCCCTTGGCGCCCTAATTGAGGCCAAAGCCTCCATCCCGCTCCCGGAGACACTCGGTTTTGGACCAGACAAGAGGAGGCGGCAGAAGCTCTCCTGCTCACACACACACCCGATCTAGACCCGGCCTCTCTCTCTCTCTCCCGTCGCTCTGGTTCGGAGAAGCCCCGTTCGGCCTTCCCATTCGCACGCCTTCAACTCTTTGACCCTCTCTCTCCCTCCCCGACGGACACGGTCCGGCTTCCTGCTCCCGTCGCCTCTAACAGCTGAATGCCCTAGAAGTTCGCATCCTCACCTTGGTCCGTCTCCCTGGTTCACGACAGACCCGGCCTCCCTCTCTCTCTGTCGCTCTCGGTTCGCACCAGCAAGAGAAGCCGAAGTCCCTCCTCTACTTGCAATGTGAGCTCCCTCTTCTCCTTTCCTTCTTCTTCTTCTTCTTCTTTTTCTTTTCCTTTCTTCTTCTTTTTCTTCCTTTCTTCATCCTTCTCCTCCTATCTTCTCTGATTTCTTCTATCTCCCCTTTTATCTCTTTCTCTATTTTCATTTTCTCATGCGTATTCTCTGATTTTTGGAACCAAGTTGTTATGTTTAGCTTTGAAATTATCTGTGTATTTGTGAAGTGACTTCAAGAATGTATCTCTGTGATCTTGAGGATGTGTCCTTCTTTAAGCATTGTTGCTTAGTTTGGTTATGCCACTTGTTTATTAGTTGATGAATATCTTATGTTTATCATATTGTGTTGACCTGATTGTTGGAGAATATATGATATTGAAAGGACATTTGCTGCTAGATTTGGTCATATTTGGTTCATACTCTACCATAGTGATGAAGTATTGAGGATGGAATGAGGTTCTAGCAATGATTTATAGAAGTATTAAGCTTCTCTATATCTCACGTTAATGTCCTTGACGCTGGAAATGATAGTGATTATATGATCAACTTGTCAAATGAAGTTGTATAAAGTCTATCTTTTACTGTTACAATAAAATTCTCTGCGATGTGTTGAATGTACTTTTTATATATGAGTTCTCATTGAGGAGATTAAGCTATATGGTTTTTTTTTGTGAAGCTTGAATGCATCATCTGGCAAGATTTACTTTTTTTTTATTGAAATCACATTATCTAGGTATGAAATCTGTAGAAGCTCATACCTCTTGATGGTTACATCATGTGATGTGAGTTCAAGGGCTCATGTGCCAGATCTTAAAAATTATGGCATCTTCCGTCAAGTATGAGAGGTGTTTGTGTTAATGCTTGTTAAAATGTGACATAAATTTTCTCTCGGATACTTCATCTTAAAAGTTTATACTTCATTATTCTCTAACACTCAACTGAACTTGAAGCCTATGGAAAAAAAATGATGATGTCGTTGGGTATATATATCTTTGAATCATTTGGGAAGAGACTTTTGGATTGAAACTCTTGTAGGTTATTTTATTTGTTAAGAAAATTGGTCTTATGGAAGTATTTTAGTTTCATGCATGGCTTACCATAATATGTTCACATGGGCTTATGTCTAGTTGAGCAAGTTAAGTTTTATTTATGCTACATCAAGTGAGTTCACAAGAGTGTTTGGGTGGAACTGGGCTTTCTCTGTGGCACATAGCATGAGAAGTGAAATGCATTGGAAGAGCTCCAAAATTCGTTTTATGTGAGAGAAAGATTTAAAAGCGGTTTTGTGTTGAAAAATTATTTTTGTATTGGGGAGTTTTAAAGTTTGCTTCATCATGATGTTGCTCTACGTTAGAAAATTTAATGAGTTTTGAAGAAGTATTTTCAATCCTTATTCTCACAAGTATAGGATTTCATTGAGATGTTTATAGGGGGATCGAGAGAGGTAACTTGGCATATATTTAGAGCTTTATTTTTGACTTTCGAAAATATCTCTTCTATATTTCATTAGTTTTCTTAGGTGACGAGCTCTCGATTTACAATATCATATATTTGGCACAAGAGTGTGTTCACGAGTTTAAGTTTGAGCCTCTTCTAAAACTCTTGATGGCATATAATATGAAGAAGAAAAGTTTATTGGAGAATATGCATTTGTTTGCTAGATTCAAAATTATGTTGTTATCTTTCTACAAGGAATTGGTGAATCTTGAGGTGCTGTTCTGCTTATTGAACTCCCTTCCTTCTTTATTTGCTCAAACTGCATGTGAAAGTGGTGTTAGCAAGTGGTTGGAGAGCAATTATTGGGCTTCATAGTTAAACGATTTTGATTGGGAGTTTATCTTTTTTTTGTTTATATAAGAATTGGCAGGTTTTGAGATACTTTTTATGCTTACTTTAAATCCCGATTCTGGGTTTAATAATATTCACATGTCATATATTTTGAAGTTTTACTCTTGCTCATGTATGTGGTATAAAAGAGGGATTGACGATTGTATAAGTGGTTCCTTTTCTCTTTTGAAAATTTGAAAGAAGTATGCGGAGGTTTTCCCATCTCATTGTTTTTTTTGCCACATGCACATATACTAAGAATCTTGGTTGTTGAATATTTATAGACATTGCCTAACTTGTAGCAAATTTTAAATTTTGTGGTTGACTGTGTTGATATCCCTTCTGCTGTTAAACCTGGTTTTTATTTAGCTATTTGGGCTCTTATTTATTATGTTTGGAAGGAGAGAAGTGGGAGATAGTTTGGCATTCACTCCTGCAGGCTTGCTTCAGTGAAACATGTTGTCTGGAAAGTTATTAATCTCAAAGTTATTAAATGGAAGCATTGGCAAACCTTCCAGTTGTTATTCTGTTAGTAGTTTGAATTAAATGGTTTTTATGTGGTAGCAATATTTGATTCATTTATCTTTTTCAACCTTGATTTTAAAGAATTCCAAGAAAGAATATGAAAATACAAAAGTGGAAATGGTAACAGAGATTGAGTTGGGACTCATTTTGCGTGTTGTAACTGTCATGAGTGTTGGGATCTGTTGCGATCAACCGCTGGTCATATGCATAAGAGGAGAAATGTAATTTTGCCCATCTTTGAATATGTATGATTTTATTAGGAAAAGTTTGTTTGGATAGAAGTTGTTAGAAGTGATTTTTGTTGTAGCTTCACTGTGATGAGCAATCCAAAATCATGTCTCATTTATACACCTTTAGTTTGTCTGTGGTTATTGAGGTACTTTTAAAGAGAAGCATTTCACTACACTAAATGTTACTTTGCATAAGTTGGCGGAAAAGTTGTAGTTGTTGGAGTGTTTCTTTGGCAATAGCGTGTAGGAAATTTTTTACGATAAGCTTTGTGAAGTTTGTCGTTGAGAAGTTTTACTATATGTTTTGCGAATGTTTTATATAGTAGAGAGCTTCAGGAATCTTCTTGCTAGAGATTTCCAATGGATAAACCCCATTCCAAATAAAAAGAAAAGCACTTGAATGTTGTTTTTTTGTTTGGGAAGGTTTTTAGTAGGTCTTCATGTAAGGCTTTGATGTGATAGTCTCATTTGGAAGAGTTTTATTTAAGTCTTTTGGGGATTCAGTGTGTCTACGATTGGTTCTGTGGTCGAAAGATTCTGTTGTGTCGTTTGTTTGTTGAAGTGGAATGATCTTTGTTTATGTGGGCACGTTGTCTGTTTCTTCTTGCTTGCACTTGTTTCACTAGAGGTTTTTGGATTACGATTGTAACAGTAGTAAGGTCAGTTTTGTGGTTTCAAGTCAAGAGGACTACTTTTGGGTCTGGCGTTCTGAAAGGGATTGTTTCTTCTTTTGTCGATTGGAGCTTTATTTAGGGGGCGAGTATAAGCTTGTTGAGTTGAATCTTATATCAAGTGCATTTGTTATTGTGATCATCATGGGGACAGCAAAGCGGATTGGGTGCCTTTTCCCTATTCGTTCATATCGAATTGAGGGAGGAGACTATTTTAAAGACACACTTGGCTTCAAAGAAGTGTGTCTAAAACAAACATATCGCCAATAGATTCTTTCTTGCCTGATTTTTATTCTTTCTTCGTCTATCGTGTTTAGTCGTTCTTTCTCTTTAGTCTTGTCTACTCTGACTTCGGTTTACTTATTATTGTATTTTCCGATGCAGTACATCTCTAAGCCGTAGACATTATGTGACGAGAGTGTCTCAAGGAATTAGAAAACAACACCACCTTAGTCCCACACTTCAGTTGAGCATGCTAAGGTCCAAAAATTAGATCGGGTCTCTAGAAATATAGATTAGAATGCATGCCTTATCCAATATAGGATTAGAGACATCAAAAACACAAAAACTTATGTGACATGTCTTCTAGGTTCTAGTTTTCTTAAGATCCACTAATAATCAACCAGACCAATCTTATCATAATTCTTAAAATATTAAAATATACTTAATCATTATAATAACTTATAATTAATATTTATTAATTGTTAAATTCTAAATCAATAAACCATCTTACTCAATCAAGATTGATTCCAATAATTAACTCCCAAACCTAATTTAAAACTAAAAGATTGTAGATTATCCTTAGCGAGGATTATAATTCATAAAATGGAAAATTCCATTAGGAATGTAAAATACTCTGTTAAAGGAATCAAACTTAGAGTAATCTTTTAAAAATCAATTAACAAAATCTCCTAATACATAACAACCTACCAGAAGTGAGTATTGGTTGACTACTCCGGGGCTGCGGGCGATGTAAGTGTCCAAGGAGCCTGGTTCCTCGGCCTATGGTGACACACGCCACACAATGAGATCTAAATGGAGTGTTGTTAAAATTTAAAGATAATCCTTAATTGTTTAAGTCCAAACTTTCAATTGATAATAAATTACCAAATTCACCTTTCATTTTTAATTACAACCATAAAAATAATCAATCAAATCCTACAAATTATAATTTTCTGAAGTCAATCCTAAAAGAACTAACTCAATTTAGAGCTTAAATCAACACTCCTTACTAGGCCCTTCAAGGCAGAAGTTACAGAGATGAAAAGCAACATTAATTAAACTTCCCTCAATAGGACATTATCCAAAACATATAACACAATTACATATCACCTAGGCCTGTTACGTTAAGAATTACCTTCGTAGTCTTAGGTTAGCTCACATTTCTCTTGTTATTCAATGCTTGTTTACAGGTAACACATGCTTCTAAAATGCAATTATTAAATTTCTTGTTGTTATATTTAATTATCTGCGTCAGTTATGATTTTTGTTAGTTACCGTGCACTTCCTTTACTAGAAACGGCAGGCAGCTTCAAATATATTTCTCTGTTGTCTTTTCTTGCCGAAAGTAATTGGAGCTTAATGACTCGGGAACTTGAACGCGATCGTGCTGCTCATAAAGCTTTTAAAGTTGGCAGGGCCACATACCAGTCAGGTATTATTTCTGCAACTTGTAAAGCAAGATTTTCTTTAATATATACCGAAACTGCTTTCACACACACACTTCCTGTTAATAGGATTCTAGCTATGTTTAGGTAGCCAGCCTTAAGGTTGTTCACTGACGAAAGCTTTGGCCCTATCAGGGTCAAAGTTGCCCCCTTCTGTGAGCCCGAGAGACATTGAGGTCATGTTAGGCCGTAGAGTAGGCACCATTATGCCGGTTGGCATCTGTTGTTTGTCCCACACGAAGTTGGCATCGTTTGGGTTTTTGCTGCTAGGATTTTGGCACTTCTGGTTATTGGGTACGATCACCCTCCCTTTTTTCTTTGTTTTTTTTCGTGAGCCTTAGAAGGACCATTAGAGTCAATTTGGGCCTGTAGAGTAGCCGCACCCTTAAACCCCTGTTAATGTCATTGGCGTCGTTTGTTTCTGCCGCACACGAATGGGCATGATTATGATGGATTTGTGTGCGGGCTACCTTGCCTGGTACCATACCTTGCCTGGAGGGTACCACTTTAGGGTGTGTTTATTTACTTTTTCTGTACTCTGAATGTCATGCATTGCACTTGGTTTTTTATACACTTTACTCACATTATGCTTCACTTACATACATGCAATCACCATCCATAGAGTTAGGATACTTTACGGTATCTTTCATGCATCATACATGGCGCTACGTAACTTTCTTTTGCATATTGTAGAGTCACTGATTGAGTTCTTGTCTTGGAACTACGAATCCTTGATTTTCACTAGGATAGGAGCACTTGCCTATCCTGGTATACATATTAACGTCTGTGATTGTGTTTAGGATGTTTAGCGCAGCTCACTCCAGGCACAGCATAGCCCAGGTCTGCTACACCCCTCAGTGTGCTCTTTTCACTTGGTGTATTTGAGGTCTGTCATTATCTCTTAGGGTAGTATCGACCTTTGATCTTCTAAACTTCAAAATTTAATCAAATTATCTTTATCCATTCAAAATGTACTAATCATCACCTAGCGGTAAAATAGAAGATCTATTGGAGTAGAATTTAGGAAAACTTTGATCTGTGACACCAAATCAAGAAAGGCTGAATAATCTAACATCCTACATCGAGAGTCTTCTTAGATCGAGGTCTAAGATGTAATGTAACTACGGTGGGCTTGCGCCCGAGGAAAACCGATCCCCACAATCAAATAAAAACCCTATTCGAGCTGATGTACTCGAATAGGGGAAATCTTCTGTGAACTTTTGGGTTATAGATATATTATCCATCGAGTGTCTGGTAGGAGAAAGCTGCTATCCTCGTATGGCTAATCGTATCGTTAACTCATCTTCTCTTTCCATCAGCCTCTTGTGCCGAGTGTAAAGGACCTACGACATTGTCCTCGGATGTGTGATCGACCCTTATTCGAACCAAACGGAGCGTGTGACAGATCTTACTTTAAACCCATCTTTGGTGCTATAGTTTGCTTTTTTGTTATGTTCACATAATTCTATTACATAGCCATTATTACTTATACTTTTCCACTCATCATTGTGCATGTTCAAAACCAAATTTCTAGATTTCCCCTGCTAATGCACTTACCAATACAAGTAAAACTTTTATTTTTTTTTGAGAAAGTCGAGTCCTACTATAGCTTTACTATACTTTTAAGAGCAATGACCATTCTTTCATCAAAATTACTCCTCCGAGTCCATAACCATGATCTTAACCCAATTAAACTGTAATTCCTAAGTTGCTCAATTTATATCCACTATCACCATATAATAAGAATCCAAATAATTACCTTAGCCCCTATTACATTTAAGTATCCAATTCATTTAAGGAAAATTAATCAATTAAAATAATGAATTTATAATCAACTAAAAATGGTATACATGTATCTAAGTGCCCCGGGACACGCAAACTGTTACCAAAAGTAGCCATTAGAACCGAACGACCGCACCTACGATGTGCTCCTCGTTAGAAGCAAGGAAATGCCATTTAACTGATAAATAGGCTCGAGAAAACTGGGGGAGGATTCCAAGATTAGCATAATTAGGTGTGGTTTTTCAGTTAAAACAAACCAATGATTACGCAATCAAATTAAAACACATTAAACCTTACCTTATTGCCTAGTCCTACGAGTGCCCTACAGTCTTCCTCCTCCCTGGTTAGCTTTAGAGTGCAATGCAGAAAAGTATCAAGAAAGCTTGAAAATATGCGAATGTTAAAGAAAATTAATCCTAGACTGGCTGTCTAATTGTAGTCCTAGGCTTTTTAAAGTGCTATAATTTATTCCTCTCAATGTGGCACACTTTGGTACCACCATCAATCTTAGTTTATTTTTATTTTAATGGAAGATTAATTAGTGGAGCAAGGCTTTCTATGGGGGTTATTTTCAATCCAATTAGCCCCAACGTTAGTTATTATGGAGTGAAAATGATCCTATAAAGATTCAAAATGCGGCCGTTAATGGAAAATTTTCCCATCCGCGTGCGCGTATTTCTATCGTGATGATGAGATGAGAGAGATGATAGAAATTACAACACCATTAATTTGGGCGGTGGAAGAAGGTGTTGTATAATCAGGGACCATATTGAGTACTGACATATAGATATAGTCAAAATTAAAATGGGCCTAAAAAAATTTTGGCGGTCCATTTTAGAACCTTACTGAGAAATAGGTGTCTTTGTGTAACAATACTATCATGGGTAAGAACCCGATCATACAAAAGAAGAGCATTGTCTTAGGCTTTGGTTGCGAATATCTGTGGGGCTGTATGCACTCTAAAACAATCTTTTTATACAAAAAAAATTTTGAACTAGAAATTGGTGTGTGTCTGGTACTAAAAAAGCTTTATTTAGGACAGAGTAAGCATGAAAAGTCGTCTCCATAACGAAGCCCCCTTCATATTATATCAAATTGTATGTTGTGGCCTTATGAGAAATCGGCCCCCGGCCTCCGTCCGATGCTGTTACTCTATATATCTATATGTCTATATATCGGAATGAGGCGGTGGATGTGGGAAGGATGGGTAATATATGGGGGTTTGAGGCGTGTGGGGGGGTTAATATCGGATCTTCATAACTACTCCTGCCACTTTCGTCTACTAATCCAAAGAGTTACCATAAATTCAATTTAATGTTTAAACTGCCCAGCAGCGCAAACAGCAATGTGATAAGACCAAAGGTACATATAAAGCCTTATTAAGATAATAAGATATATATATCTACCCAGAGTCATGAAATATAACTTATAAATTATGCTATAAGAAGCACCAAAGAGGTTCTTAGATCAAACACATAGGGCTTACACAGATAGTCGTTATTGTAGCAGTATGTATAGCGTTGGACATGCTTTGGCACCTCGTATACTATAAATATACAAAAAGAATCTGAGTATATAGATAGGATATCATTCATTTTTATAGGGCGGTCAAAACACAGCACTTGTGATTAGAAGTATGTAGATGATATGTTGAATAAATACTAAAAACTTCATTAATAAACGGCTCTTAAGGTTGCTCAAATAACTATAGTGTGTTGCAAAAGACAATCTTTTATAGGTCTAGTAGATATAATTAAAAAAAGAAAACATAATGTGACCGGTATAAAAGCATGAGAAGTATACCTATATAAAGATTATGTGATAGACGGAGTTAATTAATAGTACAATATAACAATATATTCATTTCCAAAAGGTCAATAAATGTTCCAAAGCCTTAATATGTTAGCTAGTGTCTTGTCCATAATCTATACAAAAAAAAGATTATTAGGGATAAAAATACTATAACAGAACATAACTCAATTGTTTAATAAATTAGCGTGAATAATTTCCAGCGTCTGCTAGGTATTGAGATGGAGGCGCTATTTTCATTCATTGAGGTATGGCGTAAGGCTCCTCCAAGACGTTTTTGAGGCGTAAGCCTCCCAAAATCCCAAAGATTCCGTAAACATGAACATATGATGAAGCACTTTTTATTATGTACTGAATGAGGATATATAGAAAACTTAAAAAAAAGACATTCAGAGATAAAA
>NW_021545471.1:0-204 GCF_001605985.2 Dendrobium catenatum
TATATTGAACAAATATAAAGATGAAGAAATGAGAAATAAACTAATTGTTGGTATACAAGATTTAGTAGAGTTGATAGACATCATATATGGAAATTATTAAAGCAATATAATATAAAATCTGTCATTTTCTCCTTGAGCACATTAAATCAACGTAATACTTGTCAATGACTTCATTATAGATGCTAGAGTATAGTATAGTTGGTC
>NW_021545472.1:0-276 GCF_001605985.2 Dendrobium catenatum
TCCTTTCTCTTTACAAAAATTTTCAAATCTTTCATTTTTTAATTCTCCTCCATGATCACTTTGTATAGAAATTATTTCACACCCTAATTTCCTTTGAATCTAAGTTGAAAAATTTTTAATTTCCTCAAATGATTTACTCTTATGAAATAGAAATCTAACCCAAGTGAATCTTGAATAATCATCCACTATAACAAATCCATATACCTTCCCTCCTAGTCTTACAGTTCCTACTGGTCCAAGAAGATCCATGTGTAAAATTTCCAATGGTTTACTAGT
>NW_021545473.1:0-552 GCF_001605985.2 Dendrobium catenatum
TTCTCAAACACATTCTTTGCAGTTTTAACTTTTTTTTCAATTTATTATGTTAATAGAAAAAAATATTAAACATAACGTAAATAAAGTTACACTTTATAATGCATGTGTGCAATTAAATAATTTATTCTACATAATTTTGTTGTTATTTTCCTTAAAAAACACAAGCACATTAAAAAATTTGTCAAAATTCATAAAAACTAATTTCCGGAACATTAACTCATAGATATTTAACAATTAACATAATCCATTTGGGAAGAATTTCAGCATCATGTGGAAGTTGGGCAGAATTCCTTCTTTCTCCCGAATATCACGCAGAATCCCCGGAGTGTTCGGGAGGCAGGACGAACTCCGGCGGTGGTCGAGGAGGAGAGGATTCTCCTTTTCCCATTTCTCCTCTTCTTCTCTTCTTCTTTTCTCTCTTCACTTGAGTCCCCTTGGTGTAGAATGAGGGCTCAATTTATAGTTTTTCTGGAGTGACATAGCCTGTAAATAGGCGTGAGATCAGAGGCGAATTGAGAGTGTTTTGAATGGACGGCCGATATCGAATCCTTT
>NW_021545474.1:0-225 GCF_001605985.2 Dendrobium catenatum
TCTTTCAACAGTCTGAGGTATGCGGGATTTGAGCAGGAATCGCGGGATGCGACTCGAACGGCGCTGCACAGCGGGATTTCAGCGGGATTTGAGCCGGATTTTGCGGATGATTTCAGGGATCCGACGGGTATACCATGTATTTCTTCTCTTTTCCTTGTGTTTTTTTGGTCATAAGATTAAGGTCAACATGGAGCTAGAAACCATTCTAAGAAATCAAAACGAACA
>NW_021545475.1:0-1310 GCF_001605985.2 Dendrobium catenatum
GTCTTGGACGATCCTGGAGCAGATTTTGATATTACAACTTACACCCGACGTCAGACTTCCCCCTGTCGTCGGACTTCTGCTCGTCAGCAGACTTCTACCCGACGTCAGACTTCCCCCTATCGTCGGACTTCTGCTCGTCAGCGGACTTCTACTCGACATCGGACTTCTCCCTATCGTTGGACTTCTGCGTGCCGTCGGACTACTATCTGTCGACGGACTACTGGCCATCGAGGGACTTTTGTCAGTCTTCTACCCGACAGTACTTATACCCGACTTCAGACTTCTCCCTGTCGTCGGACTTCTGCTCGTCAGCAGACTTCTACTCGACGTCAAAGTTTTTCCTATCGTTGGACTTCTTCTCGTCAGTGGACTTCTACTCATCGTAGGACTTCCGCTCGTCGACGAACTTTCGTCGAAATTCTACTTGACGTTATACTTCTACCCGACGTCGGACTTCTGCTCGTTAGTGGGCTTTTACCCGATGTCGGACTTATGCTCGGAAGAGGACTTCTACCCAAATTTGAACTTCTACTCGTCAGCGAACTTCTACTTGTCGTCGGACTTCTGCCCGTCGACGAACTTTCATCTAACTTCCGCCCGAGGTCATACTTCTACACGACGTCGGACTTCTCCTTGTCGTCGAACTTCTGCTCATTAGCGGACTTCAACCTGTCGTCGGACTTCTGTCCGTCGACAAACTTTCATCGGTCTTCTGCCCGAGGCCGAACTTGTACACGACGTCGGACTTCTCCCTGTCGTCAGACTTCTGCTCTTTAGCGGACTTCTACTCGTCATTAAACTTCTGCCCGTCGATGAACTTTTGTCTGTCTTCTACCCGACGCTGCACCTCTACCCGACTTCGTACTTCTACCGGATGTCGGACTTCTACCAGTTAATAGACTTTCGTCGGTCTTCTGCCCGACGCTGCATGACTACCCAACGTTGAATTCCTACCTGTCATCGTACTTCTCCCCGACGCTGGAAGTATGCCCGTCATTTCAACCTCCCTCCTTACAACGGTCTCTACGACCTATATCTCCAACCAACTGATTAACATCAGACCTCCGTATGATCTCTCGAAGAAGGGGGAATCTCCAAACTTCCTTGCAAAGAGAGGGGCCTCGGAAAACCGAGGGAAAGCCTTAATTGTAAGGACAGAGGGAGAAAAGGAAGAAAGGGGAATCTCCGAACTTCCTTGCCAAGAGAGGGGCCTCGAAAAACCAATGGAAGGCTTCAATAGTAAGGACAGAGGGAGAAGAGAAGAAGGGGAAAACTCCGGACTTCCTTGCCAAGAGAGGGGCCTCGAAAAA
>NW_021545476.1:0-327 GCF_001605985.2 Dendrobium catenatum
TCTATCTTGCTACAATAATCTATCTTGTACATAATATTCAAAGTTCTTATATATCTTTCATGTTAATTGAAGTCTTGCCATTGCATTTATCACATGTTTATGATTTTGTTTTGTGACTTGTTCTTCCCTATGTTATAGAGAGAGCTCCTAATCTCTAATATTTGGAGGATATACTCACAACTAAGTTTTTTTGAAGGGTTTGTTAAAGATATCTTAGCTTGCCAGAATTAAAAAGGAAAGAGGTCAATGACGCCAAATTGAAAAGAAAACTATATAGATAAAAGTGTATCAAAAAAGGATCAAAAGATGCTCAAAGAGCCAATCAAA
>NW_021545477.1:0-248 GCF_001605985.2 Dendrobium catenatum
CTAGAAATCTATTGAAGAGTTGGACATCTTCGAGCTGTTACTTATGTTCAACCCAATCCTTAAATATATGGTGAGTCGCTGATCATCTAATTGTACGGCTTAGGTGTTGATGAACATTTTCGCATCGACCCGAGCCGATTCTAACTCGATTTGGCTCGATCGCACTCGATCGACTAAATCGACCATCGTTGAGCGTCAAATAACTTCGATTGGACCCTAATTCGTTGAAATTAAATTTAATTTCATTA
>NW_021545478.1:0-209 GCF_001605985.2 Dendrobium catenatum
TGATTCTGTGAAAACCTTCGCAGAATTGGAAAATATGTTCGTGAAGAGGTTCGCCAGTGCAACTGAGAAGATCACGATCGCTGATCTCGCTCTGGATAAAAGAAAAAGAGAAGAATCAGTGACCAAATACATCACTCGCTGGCGAAATTTGAGCATGAAATGTGAACAGCAGTTAGAGGAGGAACATGCCGTACAGTTGTTAATGGGAA
>NW_021545479.1:0-339 GCF_001605985.2 Dendrobium catenatum
TCCTCCCTTAAGAGTAAATAGTTTGCTACTTTGATCTCGAATCGTCCCGACTTGTCATCTTCAGCATTGATGATTCAAGTCTTCAAGTATTCAGCGTAGTGGTCGATCCAACTTGCTAGGCGACTTTTCTCGATTTGCACAACTTCTTCCTCATTGATGGCTAGCTTTATAATACCCAAATTGTTTGTCTAAAGTAAGCATACGATTTTACCCTCTTTTCTAACATACGAAAAACATCAAATTTATTTTCATACTGTGGGCTCCGAAAATTCGGCCTCGGCCTCCACTCGCTTTTCTTATTCGGCGAGGGAGTTTAACGAACTAAGTTCCGAGGTAAAT
>NW_021545480.1:0-206 GCF_001605985.2 Dendrobium catenatum
TTGAAACCCTTAATTTTTTATTAAATATTTATTAAATACCTTAATCAAATATGTAAGTGCCCTTCAAAAAGAAATCATGCACTTACATTAAGGGATTTGGTGATTTAGAAATGTTAAAGGATTTAAATTTTAATATTAAAATGCCCTCCAAATAGAATTAAGAGTCAAACATAAAAGCCTTAATATTTAATTAAGATTACTTATCA
>NW_021545481.1:0-330 GCF_001605985.2 Dendrobium catenatum
ATAAGTCTCTTGGTTTAGATGGTATTACTACATCCTTTTTTAAATTCTATTGGAAAATTGTGGAAGGTGAAACATGGAATGCAATTGATAGCTTTTTCAAAACTGGATTCATGCATGCTGAATGGAAACATACATTGATTGTATTAATTTCTAAAATAAGAAATCTGGTTGTTCCGTCCAACTATAAGCCTATAAGTTTGTGTCAAACTACTTATAAGCTTGTGGCAACTATGATTTTGAATAGAATGAAAGGTTGTATTCCTAGATGTATTACTGAAGAGCAAGTTGCATTCCTTCCTGGTAGATCTATGTCCGACCATTGCTTGTTAG
>NW_021545482.1:0-257 GCF_001605985.2 Dendrobium catenatum
TAGAAATACAAAATAAGAAAACATCTATATTGCAATAGTAATATTAACTTTTATGTAGTCTAAATGAATAGACATGAACGTAAAAGTTCTAATTATAACAAGTTATAAATAACTTTTAAATTTAGAAAGACTAGATTTTCTAATGTAATTAATCTCAAATTATAATCTAATTTAAGCACAATTAAGATTAAATAAGACTAATGAAATTCATAAAAATTATCCACATTCCAAAAACAAACCAAATTTGAATCAAGTAT
>NW_021545483.1:0-311 GCF_001605985.2 Dendrobium catenatum
CCCGAGTTGTGGGTCTTACAACCTAGTCCTTTAGACTAGGATGCCCAGATGAGGGGTCTAGGTTTGTGTTATCACCTAAATATTTCACTTAGAGGTCGGACTTACGGCTTCTATTAGAAGTGGCCGGGGTTTTAATTGGGGTTTAAAAGTTAGATCAATTTTACCTAAACCTTTCCCCTAAGATCGGGCTTAATGCTTTCCTACGAAAGTTGCCGGGTAGTGGGTCTTACAACCGAGTTCTTATAAACAAGGCTGCCCAATTATTTGTGGATTTGATTGTTTGTTTGTCGAGTTTGACACCAGTGTCTTGT
>NW_021545484.1:0-280 GCF_001605985.2 Dendrobium catenatum
AACTTCCGTCTTTCTTTTTTACCAAGAGTACAGGGCTTGAAAATGGGCTCACACTGGGCTGGATCACCTGAGCCTCCATCATCTCTGCTACTAACCTCTCAATCTCTTCTTTCTGAGCATGAGGATATCTGTAGGGTCGCACGCTGATGGGTGCTACCCCGGTCTTCAACACAATAGCATGCTCCCTGGATCTGATAGGGGGTAGCCCCTGGGGCATCTGAAACACTGTGGAGTGCTGTTGTAGAAGATCCTGGACCACCTCAGGTATGTCTTCTGGCTC
>NW_021545485.1:0-277 GCF_001605985.2 Dendrobium catenatum
TTAAGCACATATTTTAATCTTTTAAGCTTAAACCAAAACCGCACCATACCTTTAACATCATTATCAGGATGAAGAGGAGCATTCTAGTTGGTTTGAACAACATCTAAAAAGGAATTATTAAACAACCACATATTCTGAAATCTAAATTGAGGAGGAGCATTATACTGCTTAAGGTTTATATTAATAAGTAAAGGAGAATGGTCTGATAAAGTTCTAGTAAGATGTTGAACATTAGTACATTTAAAAAAATTGATCCAAGCATCATTAAAGAGAACAC
>NW_021545486.1:0-938 GCF_001605985.2 Dendrobium catenatum
GCTTTCATGATATACTCTCTTGACTCGAGAATTTGTTCTGAGAATAAGAAAGGATACTTGCTCTTTAGGCTAGGATTTCTTGAAGTGCAAAGTTTTGTTATTTTGGTTTCTAGAAAGTGGCATCATCAAGGGTTATGTTCGTCTTCATCTTGGCGGCCCAATATTTTGGTGAGATGTAATAATCTTATATTTAAGAATTTATATTAGTTTGCTTCTTTATTTGTGAAAGGGTGTGCTTAAAATTCAGAAAGGGCGGCAAATTCCTTTCTTTGTATACTACTTTTATGATTTCTTTGTTCTCATCTGGCATGGATGTTGGCTTAGTTAAAGCTGAATAATATAAATTTTGGTGTTTTTATGATTATTTTTTCTTTTTATTTTAACTTTTGATACATTATTCTTGATCGTGATGATGCTTCTGTGATAAGTTGTTGGTGCATTTTTTCAAAATAATTGGTATCATAACATGGATGTCAAGATTGAACGGTATAAAATTTAAGATAAAAAAAACTAGTGGTCTTATGATTTAGAAAACAAATCTTTATTGGTGATCAAATTATGCATGTTAGAAGTCTTTGAGAAGATTAATAAGTAGTGGTTATCCTTATATTGGAGCACCTTACCTTGAGAAATTAAAAAAAAAAATAAAATCTTTTTGATAGAGGGAGGAGTTATAGAATAAAATCAAGCATGAGTTTATATGAGGATTTCAATAGATGATCATATAGAACTAAAAGTCTGCTCAATGTATGTTTACTTTAGGATCTTATTATGAGATAGGGTTCACTCAGCTCCCATTTAAGTTTCTCAAACTTTCCTTACCAAAGTCCTATGATAAAACCCTCCTAAGTAAGATAAATTCTCCAACTTGTTCAAATTAATTTGACTAGCCAGTAAACCATTTATAAACAAGAAAGCTTATGACACAATCATCAACT
>NW_021545487.1:0-423 GCF_001605985.2 Dendrobium catenatum
ATCAAAAATTGAATAGAATCTTTTGGAGAATCAAAAGAGAGTGGATCAAAATTGAACAGTTATTAACAGAATCGAAGGAAGAGAGGTAGGAGACACTTTGAGATTCCGAAACCATCCAGAAGTGTCCCGGCCTAGTCTAAATGTTGGGCTTTACATTTTAGGATTGAAAAAGAAATTTAATTTGAGTTGAAAATTTTATTAGAAAGTTGGGACTATATTCCCGAAATTTGGGGTCTTATAATCAAAGATCTGTCCCAGATCTTAAATCTAATTTGGACGCTGGACCACAGTCGTCCGATCCTAACTAATGCTGTGCAAAACTTGGACTTACCCCGGCCTGGATTGGGGAGCAAGCTAATCACCTAATCGATTTAAAATATATGAATTCGGTCTTTTATGAAAGAGTGATAGGGACGTTGTAAT
>NW_021545488.1:0-895 GCF_001605985.2 Dendrobium catenatum
GTAACGATTCTAAGCCTCAAAGTGACGAGCCTGAATTAAGTATTTATGAAAAGCTTAATAGGACCGTTGAATCCTTAACCTTAACCCCACTGTCTGCTGACAGAGTCTTAGGGTTAGTAATTAAGGATGCCCCTAACTTAAATGGAGAGGTAAGGAAAGTCTAGAAGTTCTTTCTTGGCTCCTCCTCTTCAAGGAACGAAGATGATGTAATCCTTGAAGAGGCAGACTTCAATGAATTAATGGAGTTACCTTTTGGCTACTTTCCTCTTGGTGTTAAGGCTCTTATCTCTAAAGGTTTCGCTCCGAGTCGATGGACTAAGGGTCAAGCTAGATACCACCAAAATATTTGGAATTCAAAATTCAATAAAAATTGGATAAATGGTATCGGCTTTGGTACCGTTAGTTCATTTGACGATGATGAATATTTCTTGATGATAACTAGTCATTTTGAATCTAAAAGTGTCCCTGCAGAAGTCGTTGATTCACTCGACAAACTTTGTTTGGAGACCTTAAACGATTCTGATGAAGTTCAAATTCAAGATGCACCCCCTGAATTTGAAGAAGAAATTAAATCAACAATTGACGAACTTAAAGAAATCAACCTTGGAACAGAGAACGAACCAACTTTCATAAGTTCTTTGTTGAGTGAGGATGAGTCTAAGGATCTAATTCAATTTCTATCCAAGTTTAAGGACTGCTTCGCTTGAGCATACGATGAAATGCCGGGCTTGTCCGCTAATGTAGTAGTTCATAAACTTGGAATTCGGCATGATGCCATTCCCGTCAAACAAGCTCCACGACGCATGCGTTTGGAGATCGAACAATAAGTCATTTCTGAAGTCAAGAAATTGGCCGAGACTGGATTTATCCGGGAGGAACAATATCCTTCTTGGGT
>NW_021545489.1:0-694 GCF_001605985.2 Dendrobium catenatum
CAGCAATAAAAAATCCAGAGCCAGCAAACCACCCAACCAATAGCCCAAGAAAATAACCATTTAAGCTCTAGCACAGGAGATACCATACACATCTAGAAAAAGTAAACCATGAAGGGCCACAAGAATTGAAGACGAAATAACATTAGAAAAATAATCAAGACTACAACCCAATTAGCAAGCCAAGAAGCACAACCATTGCCATCCTTGCTAATATGGTGAAAAGGTGAGTTTAAGAATAGCAACATATTTTTAATTTCCCTCATAGTATAGAAAAGATTTGGACTATAACACATATCCTCATCAGTTTGAAGAAAATGAAAGTCATAATCAAAACTCACTTCAATATATAAGTTAGTTAAATTAAGAGGGATGAACAACTAAATACCATAAAGAATGGCCATTATAATAAAAAAATAGCTACCATTATGAATTGGTCCAACAAAAGCAACAATAAGATCTCCATTACTATTCCTGATAGAACCCCACAATCCCCTGAAAAATAATAAATAGCACCCTCCACATTTAATTTAAAGAAATTGATAGGGGCTTTGATCTAGTATATAATATTAGCTTGAAAATAAGAGGGATAACCCTCCAAGTTAATCCCTAAAGTAGTGGCCACTAAATATCAGTTTTTGAAACTCTTAAGAGAAAGCCGTTTAACAGCCACAAGAGATATAACCTAATCCTTCAC
>NW_021545490.1:0-324 GCF_001605985.2 Dendrobium catenatum
TTAATTTGATTGTTCTCCTAATATGACAAGAGATTGTTTGACGACGAAGATAAATATTGCACATTAAATTTGAGTCATTAATAACACTAAAGCTATGGTCGACAAAGAATGTCAGAAGTCCAACAATACTATAATATTAGCCTAGTTATTCTCTTAATCAAATGATAGATAGGATTACAAGAAATAAAAAGAATGTTTGTGAATAATGAATATTAGCTTTGTAATCATTTAAGACTAGTGGTTAATGTAGTCGCAATTTTGATATAAGGCTAGAAGAAGTAATTAGGTGTGAGACCTCGTTCCCTTACTGTTCCTCTCTGACTT
>NW_021545491.1:0-205 GCF_001605985.2 Dendrobium catenatum
CTCTCTCTCGGCCAGAGGAGGTCGGGATCGGGAGATCGGCAGAAGAAGCCGTGAAGGGAGAAGCTTGTCTCCACAGCAAGCAAGCTCCGGTTCTTTGCTTCCGATCGGAGGGGAAGATCTTCGGACAGGGAGGAGAGGAAGTAGCGATGGGAGCTCGGTCGCGTGAGAGGAGAAATGACGGGGGCTCGGCTGTGTTTTATAGAGG
>NW_021545492.1:0-486 GCF_001605985.2 Dendrobium catenatum
TTATTAAGATATGCTGGAGCCTAAGATTTAGTGCTTCGCCAAGAAGCAAAAAATACAAACACAGGAATACGGATACAGATACAGACATGGACAAGACACATAATGATGTTGCATAGTTGCAAAACGTAGAACACTTGACACGCTATGAACACATTTTTAAATTGTATAAATTATTAATATGAAATATATAATTTCTATCATTCTCTATTATAAAAACATAGGTTGAAAGATAACATCACATACATGTTTTTTACAAAGAAATTTTATATAGTAAAAGAAAAACAAAACATTATTAATAATAAAAAAATGCTTTATCACACTATAAATCTAAAGACATTTAAGATTTTCATTTTTTCCCATTTCCTTTCATTTAAATTTGTAGCATCTTGAATTAAGCTTTCATTTGTAGAAGATGTAAGTAGTATTTTTCAAATTATTTTAATACATGAAATGCATGTTTTGGTAAATAAGCCTTAAGTGAAAAGC
>NW_021545493.1:0-1138 GCF_001605985.2 Dendrobium catenatum
TTATTATTATCATTATTTATTTAAAAATTATATTTATAATATTTAATATTATTATTATTTTAAGTAATTCCTAATTTTGGATTGTCATAATTTAGTTTATCTTTGAATTCAAATTTCCCCAAATTTGAAATTCAAATTCTTTCATAAATTATAAAAATCTATTTTATGAAAGTTTTTTTAAAATTTTCCCTCCATTGGATTTTGAATTAATTATGATGACTTAATTCATTCTAAATCCAACCTCCAAAATTAAGGAAGCATTAAAGCCTATTTAATTCCATCCATGAATTTGGAATTTGAAATCCTTAATTCCCTCCATGAATTTTGAATTTCAAAATTCAAACATCCCTTAATTACTTTCATAAAATATTATTTTATTCTATTTTAATAATTATTTTTTAAATTTTTGCTATTTTAAATTATTTTTTTAATCCCTTTATTACTTTAAACTTTAAAAATTCATACCTTTCTCATTTTAAATCCATTTTTGATGCACAATACCTTGTTTTGATTGTATTTGAATTCTACATGATTTGTGATCATAATTATTCCAAACTATTATTTATACCTGTAGTTATTTTGAAAACAGCAAAAGAGCACTATTTTAAAAATATTATATTATCATATTTAAACTTAAAAAATACACAACTTTCTCATTTTAAATCTGTTTTTGATGTGCATCACCTTATTTTATTCGTACTTGAAATCTGTACGATTTGAGACCATTCTTGTTTGAAAATTTTAGGTACATCTTCACTTATTTTGAAAACAGTAAAAGGACACTATTTTAAAAATATTATATTATTGTATTTAAACTTGTAAAATTCATAACTTTCTCATTTTAAATCAGATTTTGGCGTGCGACCCCTCGTTCTCTTTAGAAAATTATGAATTTTAATTTAAAATTATTTGCATGAGCTGGTTCTTGCTGTCTGGACAGATTTCTATTTTAGATAGCTATTTTGAGTATTTTTACTATTGTTTAAATATTTATTATTATAATTATTTTGAAATTATAAATTATTTTCTGAAATTATAAATTATTTTCAAATCTTTTTGAAAGCTCGATCGAGTGGCCAGTGAATCTCTCCTATACTTATATAGATACAAATGTGATCTATTTTAAATTATCGTATTT
>NW_021545494.1:0-442 GCF_001605985.2 Dendrobium catenatum
TACGCCTCTTTAAACTAGGTCCCACCTACTTAAAATGACATGTTTCTCATGTTAAACCATTCAGCTCTAGTGAACCGAAAAAATCCTCCCGCAAAGTTCCGCACGGGCTCCGTTCGTAGAAGTTTCGCACGGGCTCCGCTCGCTATCTGCCGCCTCTCCCGCCGGCGCCACCTCACACCGGTGATCAAGAAAGGTCCGGCCGCCCTCTACAAGCACTCCATTATAGGTTTTAGGTATTTTTTTTAAGTTCAAGAAAAGTTTTTTAAAGTTATAGAAAATCTAGGGTTTTCTATTTTTTGATATTTTTTGTATGTTTTCGCATTTGTGCACTAGGAAACATGGTTAGTGGAAAGGAAAAAAAATACGTCATTGCGGCGTGACCCTTCTTGGAAATACAGTGTTCAAGTTGATGTTGGAGGCGGCGAGAAGACGTATGTGTATT
>NW_021545495.1:0-352 GCF_001605985.2 Dendrobium catenatum
CTTAAAAAAGACAACAGCGTCAGGGGGAAATCAACATGATGCGTATTTCTAATCAAAAAATTACCCACCAAAGCCAAGTGGGCACAAAAGTCCGCCGGCCTGTTACTTTCACGATTAATGTGTTGGAAGAGGACTTGCTTGAACTGCAAAAGAAAGGAGAGGTCGGGGCCCTCAACCCGACGGTGGACCGCACAATTCCGATCGCCCAAACCTTGCATCCACCGCACCGCATTTCTACAGTCACTTTCAATGATAATCCCGTCCACCTCAAACATCTACTCCTCAAGTAACTCACCAATAGCAGCCGCAGCCAACAGCTCAACGTGCAAAATATCCCAATGCTCCACTTCCC
>NW_021545496.1:0-211 GCF_001605985.2 Dendrobium catenatum
AAGATATCATTAAGCTCAAATTTTTAAAGTTTCGCATTAATCAAATTTGTACCCTGGCTCCTAGAATATTTCTAGTTTTGTTAGACGGGTCCTTAATTATTGTCCTTAGGGTGTCGCTATGTTGTGTAGGTTTAAATCGAATGTTAATGACTAACCCTTGGAGTAACATAAAGGGAAATGCAACACATTATAATACATAATATCTTTACAT
>NW_021545497.1:0-241 GCF_001605985.2 Dendrobium catenatum
GCACCGCCCGCCTCGTCCCTTATGCCGGCGATGCGTTATTGGCCTTAACTGGACGGGTCGTGCCTCCGGCACCGTTACTTTAAAGAAATTAGAGTGCTCAAAGTAATCCCACGCTCTGGATACATTAGCATGGGATGACACCACATGATTTCGGTCCTACTGTGTTGGCCTTCAGGATCAGAGTAATGAATAAGAGGGACGGTAGGGGGCATTCGTATTTCATAGTCAGAGGTGAAATTCT
>NW_021545498.1:0-567 GCF_001605985.2 Dendrobium catenatum
AATTGAGATTTCCAATTTACTATTACTAACTATTACTATCTATATAGTATGTATATATACTATAATATAGATATAGTCATATCTTATTACTATTCTATTAGATTCTATTTCTTCTATATTTATATTCTTATATTATTCTATTTATACATAAAAATAATACATAAAAATAATAAAAATATAGAAAGAAAATAGAAATTCTAGCTTAATTCTAGAAATTAACAAATTAGAAATACTAAATAGCTAAATATTATATATAAATCTAATATAAATATATAAATCTCAATTTATATATTCTAAATACTAGAATAAAATAAAAAAGAAATAGAGGAAAAAGATGGCAAAGGGATTTTGTATCAGACTACTTGTCTCCTTGTAGTTGGATCCCCAAGTTTTTGGAATGCTCCAAATTCCACTTGAGCATCCAAATCTGGATCAATACCGGCAAAAACATCTCTGAACAAGGTTCTGGCGCCTCGTGCCAATGTGTCCGAAAAAGAAGAGCAAAAGCAAACGTAGCATGACCCAAAAGTGAATCCAACCCCTTGGACTGCCGTAATTCTCTCTCCC
>NW_021545499.1:0-227 GCF_001605985.2 Dendrobium catenatum
TAATTTTTATTATTTTTTCTAATTTTTTTGAAAAATTTTAAGCATAAAAACATTTTTCTATTTAAAATAAATAGTAATAATAATAATAATAACACTAAACGAAATAAATTTAAAATAATAAAATTTTACACCTAACAAGGTGCTATATCCACCTCGTAATTAGGCCATCACTCATAGCGGACAATCATAAGAAGGACGAGTGCATGGTCGCCATATTCCCCTCCGGT
>NW_021545500.1:0-283 GCF_001605985.2 Dendrobium catenatum
ATTGATATGGTCGTATCGTCCTGGACGATCACAGGATTGGCCAGGATGATCTATTCAAAAACCTTAGTTACTTATGGACGATCTGGATCGGACAGCATGAATTCAGGGCGATGCTCTGGACGATTTTCCTCTGATTTGACTTGATCGGCCGAACGATTGTGAGATCGGCCTAGACAATCAAGCTAATTTTAAATCGTCCAGCTTGCATTCAGGGCGATGATCGGCCAGGACGATGTCCATATCGGCTTAAACGATATTGTCGGCAACTTGCAATTAATGAGCT
>NW_021545501.1:0-2209 GCF_001605985.2 Dendrobium catenatum
TCCTCTGAACAATGATTTACCCGACGAACAAATCATGAGTTTGAGGGAATCGGACGAGGTCGTCTGGGATTTGTATTTTGATGGAGCAGCATCCTCCTGTAGGAATGCAACCCAACAATCTATAATTCTTAAAAAGGCTGGAGTCGGTCTAATTTTCATAACGCCAGAAAAAGGAATGATGCATTTTTCCTACAATTTATCGGAGCCCTGTATAAATAACAAAGATGAATACGAAGCTCTGATAACTAGTCTGAAACTTGCAATTCTAATGGAAATTAAAGAGATTAAGATCTTTGGAGATTCCCAATTGGTGATTAACCAAGTGGCTGGAACCTATAAAGTCTTGAATCCTAATCTCCTAAGATACCACTAGTACACTCTTCACTTGTTGGAACAGATTCCTACCGCCACTTTGTATAGGGTTCCCCGTGGAAGTAACTCCGCAGCGGATGCCTTAGCAAAACTTGCAAAGGAATTTGCATGTCCTGAGGAGGATTCCATCCTTACAGAAATTCAGGGTCGTAAAGCCCTCTCTCTTATAGATTTGGAACACATCAGTAAGACTCCCCTTCAGATCCTTTCTGCCTCTTCGACAACCGACGAAGAAGGTGATTGGAGATGACCCTTGATCGACTACGTTAAAGAAGGGAAGCTTCCCCAGGATAAATCACTCTTCAACCAGATTAAGAAACATGCCCTATCTTATGCACTAGTCAATAATTTGTTATACCATCGGTCCTTCGATCACATGTGGCTGTGTTGTTTAGATGAGCGAGAAGCTATGAAGAATGTTAATGAAGTTCATTCAGGACTATGCGGTGCACATCAATCGGGTCCAAAAATGAAATTGAAAATTAAAAGACTTGGATACTACTGGCCTACAATGATTGACGATTGTATGAATAATGCAAAGCACTGTCATCAATGTTAGGTTCATGGTGTGGTTTTGCATCATCCACTTAATGTGTTACACCCTACGATAGCCTTGTGGCCCTTCGAGAGTTGGGGCACGGATATCATTGGGCCGATTGACCCTCCCTCCGCGAGAGATCATCGTTTCATATTAGTAGTGACTGATTACTTTTCAAAGTGGGCAAAAGCAATTCCCTACGCAACGTAACATCACACCATGTCTTAAAATTCTTTCGTGACCATATCGTATATCGATTCGGCGTACCCCGCAGAATCATATCTGATAATGGGTCCGCATTCAAGTCTACCAAAATCAACAGTTTTGCGAGATGCCATTATATTGATTGGAGATACTCGACGATCTATTACCCTCGGACAAATGGATTATCTGAGGCCTTCAACAAAACCTTGGTGCAAATTATTAAAAAGACCCTTGATGATAACAAATGATAGTGGGATGAGCAATTGGTGGAAGCTCGTGGGCTTATCGTACCACTTATAGAACCCCAACCCAATCCACCCCGTTTGCACTAGTGTATGGATCTGAGGCCGTTCTACCCTTGGAAATACAAATCCCTTCGCTCAGGATTGCAGTTCAGAATCAGATTACAAATGAACAAAATGCAAAAATGCGGTTGGAAGAACTCGAAGGCCTTGAAGAGCGACATCTCCAAGCTCAACAAAGTTTAGAGTTATACAAATCCGGTATGGTTCAAGCCCATGATAAGCTAGTGCGACCTAGGACCTTCCAAGTGGGAGACTTGGTGTTCATCCTTCAGAGGCCTATCTTAGCTCATCGAAAGTTGGGAGGCAAATTTGAACCCACTTGGGAAGGACCCTTCATTATAGAGACTGTCTACGAAGGAGGCTCGTATCCGTTAGTAGATTGTAAAGGAAATCACCCAATGCTACCTGTCAATGGGCATTTTCTTAAGAAATACTATGCTTGATGTAGCTCATTTTATCAATTAATGAAATTTTCCTCGATTCGCAACCTGGTTCTTTCCTTTTAAATTCTTTTACTTTTTAACGTTCTTCTCCTTCTCCTTAGGGTCAGACCGTCCCCTTTTTTAGGATCGCACCTACTAGTGGTCGAGTACGCCCTCCGTGGCACCACCCTGGCATTTGACTTGGAGATTAGTGGTGGAGTACCCCCTTCGTGGCACTATCCTGATTCACACTCGCTAGTGGAGGAGTACGCCCTTCGTGGCACCATCCTAGTTGCCAGTTTTGGTCCGCTGTGTGGAGCAAGTTTTCTCCCCACATGACCATCCCAGTTAATTTTCCTATTTGGAGT
>NW_021545502.1:0-235 GCF_001605985.2 Dendrobium catenatum
CGGGGAGCTTGTGAGGGGATTGACAAGGGTTGCTCCAAACATTGTTCCACTTCTTCTTCCTAGAATCTCTTGTCCTTGGAGAGGTTGGGAGAGGTAAGCTTCAACGATCGATTGAGGCTCTCTGCCTGCTTCAGGAGGAAGCAAAAGGAGGGAGGTTCTCTACCTCGTCGGGGGTGGCAGAAAGGAGGAGTTTGTAAGGGCTTCTGCGCCTAGCTGTGGGGGCTAAAGGAGAGTC
>NW_021545503.1:0-290 GCF_001605985.2 Dendrobium catenatum
GTAGATTTTAAATTAAGATTTACATTATAAGTGTCATATTGTTGCTAGAATTAAAGTTACACGTGCATGGTTATTATTCATGGAAGATATTTTTCATATGCCTCTGAGATGTTTGCTCAACCCTGCATGAAAATGGCATATACATGGTATACATGGTATGCATGACCTTCCATTCTAAGCATAAAACACTATGAATTTCTATTTGTTCAAAGACACAATGATATACTCTATATTATTTATAATTGACCAACCGTGTAATAAAAATTGAAGATCCTCTTTATTACCAAAAC
>NW_021545504.1:0-325 GCF_001605985.2 Dendrobium catenatum
TCTTGGTAGCCTTGGGACACTCACTTAGGCTTAACAAACTAATTACTAGATTCAACAGTGTTTTAAAAGGTTTGTTGAGTGTTTCAAATATTAAACTAATATTTTTTGGAGTTTAGAATTAAAAACTAAATTATGGAATTTTTTGGATTATTTTAATCATTTAATCAAGGGGCTAGAAATTGACTTTTTAATTAAGCTTAAATTATGGAATGTTTGTATTTTATTAAAATACTAGATCTTACTACAATTAGTTAGACAGTAAGTACGTTGAAATTGGATTTTTCTACATTTTAATACAAAGGTTTGAAGTTTAGAACTGACTTTG
>NW_021545505.1:0-310 GCF_001605985.2 Dendrobium catenatum
TAAAGCTGGTGATAGGATTAACATTACTCCTCTCCTTTCTTGTCTAACTTTTTTAATCATGAAAAGACAACCTATTGATGAAGCCCAACTCATCCTAGATCATATCTATGGGCTTTCAGAAATAGGACATCCTGATCAGAAGAGGAAGAAGAACATTTCTTTAGGGCACTTGATTACTTATATTTTGGAGAAGAAGTACAATATAGTGCATCCTGATGAGGAATATGAAGAGCCAGTTTACTACAACGATGCATCATTCAGACTGCTCTTCAAGGAGGAAAAAGAAAAAGAAAAAGCACATGGCAGTGCT
>NW_021545506.1:0-208 GCF_001605985.2 Dendrobium catenatum
AGTTGATTAACAAGTCTTTTCGTCTTTCTCAACAGCTAACTACGATAGCCCAGGCCCCGGCGTGGAAGGTTGACCTGGAAGCTTCGCAGAAGGATGTTGAGCCACTTCCCTCTCCAGTAGTCGTAGGAACTACTTAGAAAAATATAAAAGAAAAGAAATTTGATTTTGTAAAGAGGAAGTGTGTGGATGAGAGATGTATTAAAATGGC
>NW_021545507.1:0-297 GCF_001605985.2 Dendrobium catenatum
ACTCAGCAATATTAATGCTGGAATTTTAGAAAAACTGGAAAGAAACACAAGGAAACTTATTCTATTCAATCCACTATAAGAAAAGCAATACAAGATAAAAATTTCTTCGATTCGAGAGGAAGAAACTCTCCAAATCTCTAGCAACGCCTAGAGCCCAAGAAGAACAAACCCTAGATCTCAAATCTCCTTCAAATTCAAGATAATCCCAAACCCTAGCAAGCAAGACTAATTAAAGCAAAAGAAAAATTACATAATCCCTAAAAATCCCCTCATTCAAATTTTCCCTCCCAAACCCTA
>NW_021545508.1:0-454 GCF_001605985.2 Dendrobium catenatum
TGAAGAGCATGTCAAGCTCAAAACTTTCACAGCAAAATGTTGTAATTCTGGAGTCCTATCACCAAATTGAATCCACCACTCAACTGGAGATCGTTTGGCAATTGTATCTTTTGCTTGTTGTAGTCCAAAAAAACCTTCTTTGTTCCTAAAAGGTACCAATTACATGTCAGCATTTGATCTTTCAGTTACATCACTTATTAGACGATCCATACAATGATACAATCCCAACTTTATTTCAGGATTTGTAGACTTGTTCTCTGCATATTGATACTGAGGGTTTAGGTAGTAGCTAGTGGCATGCAAGTGTCGGTGAAGCTGTAGTTCTCACCTATCATCAATAATATTCCAAATTTTCTTAAAGCTTCCCTCACTGCCTCCTAAGTTGGAGGCAATCATCTCTTTGGCTTCATCCATGGTATTGTAGATGAAACCCATTGCAGGCTTCTTCTCAGCA
>NW_021545509.1:0-479 GCF_001605985.2 Dendrobium catenatum
GAAGAATCCGATGCGACAGGTGTGATGAGGTGGGTAAGCCCTATACACTCTCTTGTAGCTTGGTGGGGATGGTCCTCGACCTCGACGTCAGCTCCATCGACGACTACTGCATAAGGTATATTGTTCCAAATCCCATTTTGACATTTACGACGGACTGGAGAACCACCTATACGCGCTCTCGTAGCTCAGTAGGAGGGAGCTCGGTGCGACGCATACGGCGAGGTGGGTAAGCCCTATACACGCTCTTGTAGCGTGGTGGAGAAGTCACTAGTGTTCTTGTACGGGTACAGTTGAAGGCCCCATACATGCTCTTGTAGCATGGTGGGATGAAAAAATGTACGTCCGCGGTGTCTAAGGACACCTACCATACACGCTCGAGTAGCGTGGTGGGAAGGCCCAGCTCCCTTACATATCCCACAAATAGGGGATATGCCAGGTTGCTGTTGAAATTTTCACTGAAGTGTACAGAGCTCGAGTAA
>NW_021545510.1:0-215 GCF_001605985.2 Dendrobium catenatum
ATCCACCTTGTCCTCAAGGTGGAGATATGCGCGTGTTTCGGTGGAGGTGGCCATCCTTGAGGTGACTGATAATCCTTACTGTATTGCTGAACCAAGGGCTGCACGGAAGGAGGAACATCCCCTCCCTCTTCCAATCTGATCGCATCCAGCCTGTGTAGTCCCACCAGTTAATCTTCTCCCACCTCTTGTACGTCCCTAACCATGGTCTTAAGTGA
>NW_021545511.1:0-204 GCF_001605985.2 Dendrobium catenatum
GTTTCATAATAAAATAATAATAATGATAAAAATAATAATTCTAAAATATTTAATGCCATCTCCAGCTCTCTTTTTCTCTTATTATGATTGTCCACATTCATCCTTATCATTCTCATGCAAATAAAGAAATTAAGAAACAATTTTTTTTCATGCAACTTCTTTTCTCTTATCTTTTTTTTTCTCTCCTCACAAGAAGTTTTTCTT
>NW_021545512.1:0-324 GCF_001605985.2 Dendrobium catenatum
AATTTTGAACAAAACATGTGAAGCCATCACAGAGCATTGCTATGTGACCTTCATATCATATAAGCTTTTTAAACATTCTTCTCCCATATTCCTTTTCGTTTTTTAGCATGTGTTCAAGTTGTGGCTATTTTTCATAACAACGAGCTATCTCTAATGATCTTTTGTGAACGTCATTAATATTATTCATTTGATTTATTTATGAGATGATAAAATATAGGAGAGGAAGGATGTGGTTGTGATATAAACTCTAAACCCTAATATTTGTATGTATTTTATAAAGTCATAATATCTTGATATACATATTAATTATTAGAACATATTGGA
>NW_021545513.1:0-268 GCF_001605985.2 Dendrobium catenatum
GAAGTAACACTTGTTAAAGTAAGCCAATGAAAAACTTCGGTGATTGTGGCATATACATATATATAGATGGTAAAATATGCACAAATAAGATGGGTAGATTAAGTTAAGAGTTGAAGAAGCTCAGGTGGATGAGTGGCTTTCCTCATAGAGACAGAATGCAAAACAAATATATCATGAAAAAGTTGGAGTAACTCCAGTGGCATGTAAGATAAACAGAGTCGCCTTAGATGGTTTGGTCACAAATATATCATGAAAAAGTTGGAGTAAC
>NW_021545514.1:0-895 GCF_001605985.2 Dendrobium catenatum
CTAGAGAAAGATGACTAGCTATCATGGTTGATTCTCCTTGTAACACTAATTAAAGTAGATTAGTTGCATCTTTTTTTCTTCCAAATATGTATAATCAATCCCTTTTGTTGATGAAGCTCCTCGAGCCAAGGTGACAATAAAGAGTACAATTTCAAAGGTTCATAAAGAGAGAAGGGAATGTGCAATTTAAGTTGGATACTTGATGAGGAGGTAGGAGGAGAGTGTTTTGTGAAAAATGAAAATCAAAGAGAACATGGTAGGTCGTTGAAGAATTTTTATAGTGGTTCAATCAAATGATTTACATCCATTTTGCGATCGATTAACATGTTGTTATTCAAATTAGGGATTGATTATAAAGATTAAACCCTCGCTTAAGTAAACTTTTGGGAGGGGAGAAAATAAAGTGCCTTTATAATCAGTTTTACAATGATTTTGTCTAAAGTGGGATATGAAGAAATGGAGGAAGAATAAAGGAGGCGATATTTATAGAGATGTTAAAGACCCGACATTTATCCTTTAGAGTTACTTATCATGTGACAATATTTTTTGGAGCAAGGATTTGGTTGTAAGGTTATGATTATAGGATTTTGTATCAATCATATGTTGTTATACATGGCAGGCTATGTAATTACCAGAACCAAGAGATTGAACTAAACCAGTCCGACCAACCTAGTATCATCTCTCACATCCAATTAAGGTAATATCGTGTCTTTAAGTTAGGATGTCAAAATCGGGTCACATGTTGGGTTAGAATCAAACTTGGAACCGGACCCGACCCGAACCCGACCCATTTTTTTAAACAGGTCATTTTCTCAGACCAGTATCTGAATCGCTTCGGACCCCGCTCAACTCATCATGACCCACCAACCTGTTGTTGTCTCGCTAGAAGGAACAT
>NW_021545515.1:0-217 GCF_001605985.2 Dendrobium catenatum
GTTTGCTTATAATTTCTTCAAATGGATAAGAAAGTCAAAAATAAAATATAAACCCTAGTCCGAGATATATAAAACTTACAAATCAAAATATATTAAGGCTTCAACTGGGGCGGGTTTTTTAATGCTTTGTAAAGTAGCTTTTTAGTATAAAATTTATAGTTATAAAAATTTTTTGTATTAAAAAGGTATTTTAGAAAATAGTAAAAAAATTGTCCCA
>NW_021545516.1:0-396 GCF_001605985.2 Dendrobium catenatum
TGAATTGATAAGCATGTGAGAATAAGGGGCATTTGAATATAACAAATTTTTTGTTTTAAAATTTTTAACACACAATGCAATGAGAACAAACGAACAAATAATTTTTTTTTGTTTTAAAATTTAGAACAAATGAACAAACAAATGCAATGATAACAAAAAAATGAAATGATAAAATAAACAAACAAATAAAAAACAATATTTCTCCTCCTTTTTGACAAATGCAAAAAGAGAAGAAGAAAAAGAATAAAATACTGAAATGTTAGAAGTTATATGAAAAAGCATTTGACAATTGATCGTTGAAAGAGATTGAGATAAATTTGCAAATCTAATTAAAAATTATTAGAGAAATAGAAGGATTTATATGATTTAAGAAGAGATATAACATAGATAAGAGAA
>NW_021545517.1:0-450 GCF_001605985.2 Dendrobium catenatum
ACAATCTTGCAAAAGATTCCTATGCGATAGAAAAAAAATGTAGGGAGATGAAAAAAATAGTTTGAAAATCCAATTTAAAATATGATGAAGATTTTGAATCAAAAGTAAAATAACCTCTTTTAAGAAGAGAGAAAGAGAAACAAAATCATGAGTTCCCTTCCTCTGACTATTTTAAAGAAGTCAATCACAATTTACCAAAGATTTCAAGAAGATTTTTTATTTTTAGAAAAGTGAATGTGTGTGTTGATCAGAGAAAAACTTTCATAAAAACAAAAATTTTAAAGGATAAAAAAAATAAAAATGAAAAACATAAAAAAAATGAAAACATAACACAAAAATATGAAAGGCTTTTAACCATTATCTCTCTCCTTTTCCGATTCTTCAGAAACCAGATTTGCCCTTGAGATTTTTTTCCTTTCATTATTTCTCCAGTTTAAATTTTGCTTCACC
>NW_021545518.1:0-249 GCF_001605985.2 Dendrobium catenatum
TTATTGCTATGATTATTCTACACGTTTTGAGTATTTTTTGTAACGATTCTACCGGTTATTTTGCATTCTACGTGATTTTGATCGAATAAATAATTATCGGGATGTTGATTGATGTTGCTTCAGTAGAATAGAAGTCTTATAATATTGTTGTGAACGTTCTGTGGTAATTTGGTAAAATGGTTATTTTAGGAATTTTTGTGTAAATTCCGTATACTGCTGTTATGCCGCAGGATTTTCGTACGATTTCCG
>NW_021545519.1:0-255 GCF_001605985.2 Dendrobium catenatum
CCCCTCTTGGTTAGCCTTTGGACATTAATTTAGGTTTAACAACCTAATCAAGATTCAATAAGTATCAACACTAATATGATGTTAGTGGTAGTTAAGTTAAGAGGATGCCAAGATGTAAAGAGCACGGTCTTAGTATTTCTTAGTTTAGCCAAGAGCTATATGGAAATGTTTGGAATGATTTTAAAATATTGGTCATTTCCTATTTGTCATAGAGGATGCTTATGAAATGAAACATAAGATGCAATGAGTTTAGGT
>NW_021545520.1:0-3260 GCF_001605985.2 Dendrobium catenatum
ATTTCATGAAAGGGCTCAAACCGGAGATAAGAACAGCTGTCCGGGTGCTGGAGCCACGGAATTTAGGCAAGGCCATGGAGCTTGCACAATTGGTGGAAGACCAAAAGAAGTCAGAAAGGGGAGCTCGAGGCAACTATTCTGGGGGATCATACAAGATGACTACTGCTGTGTTACCATCAAAAGGGGTAGCCCCAGGGAACCAGAGGGAGGTGCCCAAGGAGAGATCAGGTGGTGGGGGAAATGGAGGACAATTCAAGAGGCTGACAGAGAAGGAGATGCAAGAAAAGAGAGCAAAAGGGGTGTGCTTCCGTTGTGACGAGAAGTACATGCCTGGGCATAGATGCAAGGACCGAACTCTTCAGGTTCTCCTAGTCTGTGAGGACGAGGAAGACGAGGAGGGAGGTGGGAGCAGGACTGAAGAGGAGGAGGAGGAGAAGCTGCACCTGGACGTGGCAGAAGTCTCCCTCAACTCTGTAGTGGGATTCACCCCGAGTCACACTATGAAAGTGAGAGGAGAGATAGCTGACCGCGAGGTGGTTGTGTTGATTGATAGTGGGGCAACCCACAATTTCATTTCCACCCCCCTTCAATGTAATAACCAGGATGACTACTCCTGCTTCTTTCTCCAGATCCTCCCGAATCTTTCCTCAGTTTTTCCTCGTTCAGCATACTTTCTTCGTGATGGCCCCAATCCATTATCAATGTTTTGCTGACACCACTAAAGCTCCTGAATCTCCCCAACGAATCTGGATAAAAGCCGTCGCTGCCTTATTCTCTAAACCAGGTCTAATAGTGGGATCTCAAAATCATAGCCTAATATTTGGAGAACCACCTCTTTGATGCTCTTTGGTTCACCATCCTTTTGCTCCTAAAACAAATACTTCAACTCCTTTGACCGTCCCGGTACCAATGAAGTGTCTCCAAGGAATATGGCCGCCACTTTTGGATTGCCAAAAACAATTGGCCATCAAGCCTCTCTTTCATACACTGACTTCAATCTAGCTCTTGGCTGAAAGCACTTGACTAGAATGTACGACTATTGGCCTGTGATTCTGCATCACACCGCCCCTACCCATTATCCTGATGGCATCTGTCTCCTACTACAAAAGACTGATCAAAGGTCTGGAAGAGCTAAGAACAAGGACCGTCTGTCATGTCCCTCTTTCAACCTCTCGGAATTGCCTGGGTGGCCGGCCTCTCTCCCAGCAAAATATCCTTCTTCAGCTGCTCCAGTCAAACGGCCAGGCCAATGGTACTGTTATCTCTTCACGAACTTCTTGTAGTATCAGTCATCCTAGAAAACCCCTCAATTCCCTGAGGTTCCTACTGGTAGCGCGCCTATTTCTGCCATTGCATTCCAATTCTAGGTTTGATCCCTGCTATCCTTTCTTGCGCCGACATACCCACATGCCCCAAGTATTCCACACTTGCCTGAGCACCAACAAAACTTGCACTTTCTTCAGGTTGGCTTTCAACTAGTTCCTGTGCACTTCCAAATACCAGTCGTCAAATTTGCTCCCAGAATAATAAATCCTCCTAGTTGTGCTGTACGACCAGGATTGTCATCGAACAAAGACTAGGACAAACTTCCTTAAGGTGACCTGCATGTTGTAAATACCCGACCATCAGGGACTGAAATGTTTGCAGGAGCGTTATCAATCCACAAGGGGCAATTACCAGAATAAGTTCATTAAGTGTCGTACTCCCTTCACTGAGATCCGCCTGAATAGCTGTCGTGGAAAAACATCAGTCTTTCCTTTCATCCGACATCTGTGAATCCTGTGCCATAGCAGAATATCAGACGCTAGCTTAGAGAAATCTATCACTGCCACCATGCTCCCTAGGCCGTCCGAATTAGCCCTGTAATATGCTCATCAATCACAGGAAATTGAAACTTGTTCTGGGTATAGTGCTTTATTCAGAGCCTCTGTAGTCCACACCAAAATCTCCAAACTTCACGTCCTTCTTCTTAACATAGGTATGATGGACTTGGAAAAGGGCTGTTGCTGGTCTGATAATCTCTGGCCTCCTAAGCAGTTTCCCGGATCGCTTTTTTCAATCTCATCTTTCTGAATCTGTAGAGGATAGCCGGTAAGAAAGAGCGACAACTGATCGGAGTCTCACCTTCTCGCTTCAGAGACATTGACATGCTCCAACTCCTCTGAGTGAGCGTAACCCCTGCGCGACGTTTTGAAAGACCTTCTGTAGCAATATCACCCTTCCCAGTCTACAGTAGAGAACTTCCTAAGCCCAATGGTGTAGATTTGGAAACTTTCACCTTTCAACCTTGGTCTCTTGTAATGTGAAATCGTCTTCTGGTTCGTGTTTTCAAAAAACTAAACAGGTGGAATGAAATACCTTAGTAGAAGGAGGTTCCTTTGTATAAGCAATATTTTGGCTTTGGATTAAGATATTCCCTACAGTTATTCACCCGAAATCCCAAAGGGACTACACTCGCTATCGGACACATTAGTCACTACCATCGGATTACTGTAATACCACAAAAACAAATATAATAACTGCCGTGTCAAGCGATCAAATTTTATCACTGCAGAGGGAACATTGCCATATTTTCCTTCTCCAAAATCCCTGACTCTCCTTTTATCCAGGCGGTGTTGTAATTCACCAAATAGCCGTGATCAGACCTCACCCACTGCTGTGTAATGGTACGACTGATTAGAGGACCTTTGAGAGAAACCCAGCCATTGGTCAAGCTATAACTTATCTTCATATCAATCTATAGATCTCACTCACCCTGAGAAATCACCAAATATGTATCCACGTAGGTCTCACTTTTCCATTTCTCCACGCGCATCATGCTTGAGGTTATGACCGCTGGTCTCCCTTCTCACTGTTAATCATCCCCCCTGCCCCCACTTCCCTCCTTCCCCTACCTTTTATACCAATTTCCATTCTCAGATCCCCCAATTAATCTGTCTGTCTCCCATATTTTACGCAAGCCACTTCATAATTCCCTTAGGATGACATCCCGTGACTCCCCAGTTCTAGGGGAGGTAAGTCGTTTATCCCCGTTTACTGGACCCCGTGAATCTTCTAGCAGAGCTCCACCTCTCTCACCAGATTTCCTCTGCCTTTTCACCTTCCTGCCCTCCATTGTGACGTATCGAACCCAAATTCAATCACTCCCACTCAGCCCTCCCCCCCGTATTCGACGAGTTCCATTCCCATTCTCCGGCCCACATGTCAAAGTCTGCCATGGATCTATATCTGTGGTCATACACGAATTTCATACTGTGTTA
>NW_021545521.1:0-2282 GCF_001605985.2 Dendrobium catenatum
AAAATTCAAAATTTAATATTCCCAAAGAAAATTAATCTTTTTTTTAAACTATATTTTTTAATCCAAACAACGTTGAGAAGGGGCGAAGCCCCCCGATCGAAAAGCCTAAGCGCCGCAAGAGAGGTTTTCGCAGAGAGACGAAACCCTAAGCGCCTTGCTGCAGGATTGATTAATTTCACTCTTTTAGTTCAATTCTTACTTCACTATCAACCTCTTGATAAATACCCTAGACTTCCCTTGTAGTAATCTCATGAAAATATTTCTAGATTTAGTTAAAGGTGCATTTTCATTCTCATGCATTTTCATTCTCATCCTTAGTGATGGATGCAATAGATGAACTCTTCTTGATAATATCTAACAAGTAAATTATATTAAAAAAAGTGTTATACATTTTTCTTTATGAACAATATTATTTTAATATTTGCTGTCCTTAGGTTTGGCCTGCGATACGGTCGAAGCTCCCCCTCGTGGCGCTAAAATTTGATTCCCACTTAGATTCGTGAGGGCCAAAGGAGAAATCAGATGCATCTTATGGAGATCTCATCGATCATCCCCTCTTCCGGATTTTTGTCACCGTTTCAAACGCAGCGGATTGTTGGGTCTCGGATCGGAGTTGGGTCCCTTAATTCTACCGTTAAACCTCGAACATTTCACCGTCATCGATCCGCTCCGCGCTTTGAATTTGTTCATTCTCAGGTTTCATTAGCTTTTGCATTTCATCTTTTACACTATATTTTTTTCGTTATTGGAGGAAAAAAATCTCGTTTTTAGCGATATATGCTTTGTATTGTAATCATTTAAACATGGCCGTGCTAGGAATAAGAGAATTTTTAGTTTTTTCAATGGATCTGAGGTGGCTTGATCCCTTGTTTAATACTCGAGGAAAAATTAAGAGCTTGTGCGAATAATTTGGACATAAAATAACATCTTTAAGAGCTTCTGATATACAGAAAGTAAATTTCAACAATTTTACATAGGTACGGAACCATAGAGGCAAAGATAATTGATTTAGGAAGTTGGAAACTACCCTAAACGATATTCCTTTATTGACCGTGCTTCTTCTATCTTTCAATGTCTTTTTATTCTCCCCTAGCATCGCTCTCCTTCAAAGCAAGGCTTTTCCAGCTTGTCAAAGGCAATGTCGCATCTTTATTTCCAGAAAAATAAAATTCCGCCACTCTCCTTGTTGAAAAGTTCTCAGGCTATGCTAATGGATGACGTGAAGGTATGGAAGAAGAAAGAAGGGTAGAAGAGGAAGGCAAGGGGTTCATTGTTAGACTTTTTTTTAGCAACAAGAGAAAAAAGGCACAAGAGATGATATTATTAGCTTCTGAAAGCAAAATAGTGTATTTATGCTTGAGGTCTTAAATGCTGAATAGATTCCTTTTTAGTTTTTCATATATCCTTTTTTTTTTCTTAATTATAAATGATATTCTACTGTGGTTTAGGGATTTCCTTGTCCTTCAGGCCTTAGTGGGAAAGTTTCGTGAAGTTTTCCTTTGGTTAGGGGTGGTTTCTTTTTTACTTTTTAGTGTTATCATTCATTTAAGTGGGAGAGGAAGAGTTTGTTGTAGAACCGGGCCTAAAAATAAAGGTGATTATGTGATGATTTATTTTTTTTAACAACTGCAGATATTGCCACAGATTATTTGATCTTATGAAGCTTTGTTCTGCTTTTTATTTCTTCTCCTTCAGGGTTTCAATGTCGCATTAATTACCATAGGATATCCTTTGATCATTGAAGAATGATTTAAAATTTGATAGGCTTGACCATGCAATCTGGTTGGGAAGAGGATATGGCGATTGATGCTGCAGCTACTTATGGTCTACAAAAATTATTACATAGACAGCCACCCTGCTTTTCAAGAGCATTTTTGGTAGCCTAAGCGCCTTTGGTTAAGGGGTCTCTCTTCATTTGCAGAATTAACTCACAAGTCACAAATGGTTTCATAAGTGCCCGTTTGTCAAGATCTAGAAAAAAACATACTTGATTCAAATGTTTGGCATAAGATCATATCTTGATTCATAAGATGAGAATGGAAGGAGTTCATATCTTGATTCAAATTTTTGGCATGGCTGACTTGTGCTATATTGTACTGTGATCTGCTACTTTGTTGAACAAAGTGGATGATTTTTTGACAAAATTATGTTAAGATTGCTGTCTAAATTTTTATAAGAATTGTGGTTGTTGAATAAAAAAAATGTTATAGGGCTGATATAGTTGATTGAATGGATGAAATTGATATTAATTATTATGAATTTCGTGCAATTATGCTTTAATA
>NW_021545522.1:0-1283 GCF_001605985.2 Dendrobium catenatum
AATTATTTTTTGTTAAATAATTCAAAAAATAAGAAGATAGTTTTATCATTTAATTTTAAGTTAAATAATTATTTTCCTTTTTTAACATATGTTTTTTTAATTATTAATTTCTTAGATTATTTAAATAATAATTAATTAATTTAAAACCTAAACCCTAAACGATCCCTCCAACCTCTGTCACCCGACTATGAGTCCTCTGACCTCCGTTACCCATCGACTATGATCCCTCTAACCATCATCGCATAACAATGATCCCTCCAATCTCCGTCACCCGACAATAGTCCCTCCGACCTTCTTCACCCAACTATAGTCCCTTTGACATTTATCATCGATTATGGTCCCTATGACCTCTTTCACCCAACAACAATCCCTTTAACCTTCGTATCCCAACAATGGTCCATTCAACCTTAGTCGTCAAATAATGGTCCCTCTGACTTCTATCGCTCGGCTACAATCCTCTTGGCTTTTTTTTACCTGCGGACTTTGGTTCTTCTGCCATCCGTCGTCTAACAATCGTCCATTTGGCCTTAGTCAACCAACTATGGTCCCTCTAACCCCAGTCACTCGATTATGCTCTCTCTGACCTGCATTGCTAGACTATTGCCCTTCTGACCTACTTCGCCTACCAACTATTGTCTCTATAACCTTCATCGCCAATGAATTACAATCTCTCTAACCCTCATCACTTGACAATGATCCATTCAATCTCAGTCGCCCAACTATATATAATCCTTCCAACCATGTCATACGACAATAGTCCCTCTAACATCCATAACTACTACAATCCTTCTGACCACTGTTAACTGTCAATTATGGTACATCTGACCTTTATCATCTAACTATGGTCTCTATGGCCTCTGTCGCCCAACTACAGCCCCTTCGACCTCCATCGTCAGTCGACTACAATCATTGTGGCCTCCATCGCTCGCTAACTATATATAATTTCATAAATTGACAAGTTAAATTTGAGGTAGTCAAATAATATTTAAGCTTGCTTAAACACGCTAGTTACTCCCTCGAATCAATCTTCAAATAATACCTAACCTACATAGGTAAAAGCAGCCGAGCCAATCCATATGCATTTGTTTTTTTTTTTTGAAGAAAAAAAATCCATATGCAATTGGTTTACGCAGTAAAAAATAATAAAAAATCTCATCCATTGTTATCTTTAGATATTTTATGGCATTCAGAGTTTAGTTTGAACGAGAAAAAGATAACTCAAATTTTAATAAAATGAATTTCATTAATTAACTATTTATTATATTTATTTTTAATAAATTAAT
>NW_021545523.1:0-275 GCF_001605985.2 Dendrobium catenatum
TGGTCTCCTCAAGGTTGAGCTCTCAATTAGTTGGTTTTAAGTCTATGCGATTAAAAATGTCTCTCTTTGATAGTAATGTACTACACTGCATTTTAGATGAAAACATCACTGCCTTCTGGGCTTAAGTCTTTTTGAGAAAAGATCACCCCCCTGCTGCCCCCTTTTGGCAGCCTACCTTCCCATTCATACACTGCTCTGAGCTGCCAGGGTGGGTCTATGAATGTGATAGTGTTACTTTCACTTCGCACAGGGTCCTACCTAATTAGGGTAGGTGT
>NW_021545524.1:0-241 GCF_001605985.2 Dendrobium catenatum
GCAGAAACAGAGAAATAAATGGCAAGTATTAAATGACAGCTGCACTCTCTCTCTCTCTCTCTCCCTCCCGCTGCAGTTGTAAAAGACAGCCAATCAAATCAATTTTTTTGAAGAAAGAGAATAAATCTCTTGCTCTCTCTTCCTCCCATGAGTATTTTGAGTGCACCGGTGTGTGAGCCCGAGCACGTCGGAGGCTCGAGAAGGAGCTCGAAAACTCGTTTATGGTGGAACGAGTCGAGCT
>NW_021545525.1:0-202 GCF_001605985.2 Dendrobium catenatum
GAGCACCTGGCAGGTACTCCTCGCCACGCTCTCGTTTGCCCTGTCCTGATCAGGCAGGCATCAGAGCCTGACTCTTTATTCACTCAGTTGAAATGACTGGGTGGGTATTGAGCCCTTCTTCATCTGCAAGACCGCACTGGCTACAGCAGATGTCGAAGCTTACCCGTTGAGTGAGCCCGACAGAGTCCCTGGGAGGCGCAAT
>NW_021545526.1:0-323 GCF_001605985.2 Dendrobium catenatum
TAATAACCTTCCGCAATATTACGATTAGCCATGGATCAAAAATTCAAAAGCTTATAAAAACTTTTTTTATGAATCCCGCTCTAATACCACTTGAAAGTGCTCAGATGACACTAGAAAGTGCTCTGAAATCACTTGAAAGTTCTTTAGGGATGTTAAGCCCTATAGAACTGGCCCAAGGCTTAATAAAGAGAGCGATGAATTGGTAAAGAAGATACTTTAAGCAAAGTACAAACCAAAATCACCATAAATAAAACAAATGCGAAAATTAAATGCGGAAGCAAATAATAAGAAAGAATACACCGGATTTATAGTGGTTCGATCAA
>NW_021545527.1:0-297 GCF_001605985.2 Dendrobium catenatum
AAATAAGAGTATTGTCAAATTTTGATTTGGGTCTGCGGCTGAGTGATCGACGGAAGAAATTCCTCTTATCTCATCTCATATGAGCTCGAATTCCCTAACTGTCCCCAAAAAAATAAAAAATAAATTAGAATTGATTTGACTCAACAACTCGACCTATACCTGACTAGATATGCTTTGGATATTTCAAGTTGATCCATTTAATAAATAAGTCTAAAACGACCCATTTAAATTTTTTTTTCTCCTTAAAATCTTTTGCATGCTGGATTGCTCTTCTTATTTTAAATCAATTAAGCTAAC
>NW_021545528.1:0-311 GCF_001605985.2 Dendrobium catenatum
GCTTGATGTGCATTAATACGATTTTATTTAGAGCAAACAAGAGGTTTCTTTTGTATTGAAGAAGAATTGTCGCCCTGGTCTTGCTGGAGTTTTAAGAGATATTTCCGAAGCTTCATTTAGTCATCATTTTTTTGTAGATCTTGTTGATCTCAAGAAAGCATAACTTCTTTATTATTTTTCTCTCATAATTTTGGATAGAATTTTGCTTGTAATGAAATAAGTTTGATATATATAAAGAAAAAAAGAAGGAATAACCTAAAGACTTACCTTTGCGTAACTCATGACAAAGAATCATAGTCTATGTATAAACT
>NW_021545529.1:0-200 GCF_001605985.2 Dendrobium catenatum
TCTTGGGCTGCTGTTTTGGACAGCTGGTTGGGCTGTTAATTGGTGGTCTCTTGACCTTCTAAAGTGTCTGTTTAGTTCCCCCCTCTTGCCTATATATAGTAGATGTTTTGGGTTGATTTAGATATGTTATATGATGTGATTTTTGGAAAGAAACCTGAGGGTGTGTTGTTTGGAAAAGCTTGCGAGCTTTGTCCAACCTC
>NW_021545530.1:0-265 GCF_001605985.2 Dendrobium catenatum
TTAATCATGTTTGAAACAAATAATAATTACTTTTTTATTTAATTCTTTTTGTTTTTTTATTTTCTTAAAAGCTTGGAACATAAATCATAAATACTTTGAAAATTTATTTTTTTTTGTTGCTCTTAGAGCATAGTATTTTTCCTCTATCAATCAAATGATACATAAAAATGTCAAAATAAATAATTTATAATAATTTTCAACTTTATAGCACATATTGAACAATTATCAAAATTGATAATAGTTGAATGATCAAATTTAAATAGAG
>NW_021545531.1:0-874 GCF_001605985.2 Dendrobium catenatum
CCCGATTTTTAAAACGGGTTGATTTCATGAACTCGAATCCGACCCGTTTCGGTTTTGGGTTGACCCGAACCCGGATTTTTCCGGGTCGGGTTCGGGTTCGGGCCGTGTCAAAAATTGACACCCCTAGATGGTAGTTAAATTTAGCGAGATAAAAAAGGAATTTGAAAAGTGCTTGTTTTTTTGACTGAGGATTTAAAATGAGAAGAAAAGAGAAGAAATGGAATGAGAGGAAAGTACTTCCTTCATAAGAAAGATTGTGTTTCGCCCCAAAGAAACAAAGAAAGGAGAGATTGATTTTCGGTTTTTTTATTTGATTTTCTTATGGATAAACATCTAGGTGTTTAAGCTTGATTTTATTACCTTATTTTCTCCTATGATACAACAATTTATTAAGATAATTTTAGTTTTTACAAACACTATTCAAAACTGTCTGATTAAAGAGAATGGAATTTCTATTTAGATGGAACGTTATTTAAAAAGGATTGTTTGTATCCTCTAGTTTACAGAATTATTAATTTAGCATTAATTTTACCAGTTTCTCTACTACAGTGGAAAGAGCTTTCTCTGTAATGAGGATTATCAAACATCGATTGCGTAGTAGGATGAGTGACAATTGGCTCAATGATTTTCTAGTACCGCACATTGAAAAAGATGTGTTCGATTTTATTCCGAATGAGGATATAATATAATATTATCAAAAGATGCAAAATAGATTAATAAGCTTGTAATAATGTTCAATTTATCTATTACAATGTAATACAAAAATTTGCTTTGAATTATGTCTTTATTTATTTATGTATTTATTTAATTTTGTCCATTTATATTTATATGAAAATTTTTGCCCCCCCCCCCCTTTTCTTAAACGAAAGGCTAG
>NW_021545532.1:0-352 GCF_001605985.2 Dendrobium catenatum
GCGAGCGGAGGCCGGGGACGAATTTTCGGAGCCCACATCGGTTGGCCTATATATAGGCTTTGTCATTGTATTTGAGATTAGTTATGGATGAAATGAAAATTTGCTTTGTGTTCTCTTTGTGAGTGCATCTCCCTCAAATCTCTTAGTGAGTTTTGGAAGAGCTAGATCTCTTTGTGAGTTCTAGAACTTCTTCCCCATTGTCTTTGTGATCAATTGGTTTGAGAAAGTCAAGGTGAATCCATCCGTGATTTTCTTCTTAAGCTTCCTTCCCACGACCTTCTCCACCAAGTGTTTCTGCCGCCCCTCCCTATCAAACCGCCGGCCAGCAGCAGCCCAGCCACCCGCCGGCCAG
>NW_021545533.1:0-343 GCF_001605985.2 Dendrobium catenatum
TTTTGTACTAGAAAGCCGCTTTAAGAAGCAGAAAGAAAGTCATCCCAAACGAAGCCTTGGTCATCAACAAAAGCCTAAAGCTCTTTGAAGGAATACTTCTCTTTTACTAGAGAGTTGTGTTACCTAGCTATTGAGGTTTATATTGTACTTATAGGTTATTGTATGTTATATATGATGGCTTGTCTCCATACTAAAGGAGTGGAGTTTGGTGTGTAGTAGTTATTGTTGGAAGAATCCAAAACACAGGGGATGTTTAGGCATGGTTGTAGGCTAATAGGGTGCTTAACCGGTCAAAAATCATTTGTCTCCAATTGCTATATATCTTAATTTTTGTTCTTGTACT
>NW_021545534.1:0-253 GCF_001605985.2 Dendrobium catenatum
ATGATGTTGTTCGCGAACATAAATGAGCCAAACGTATTAGTGTTCAAGTTTGTTTATTTAAGAATCGAGTATTTAAAATATTGTTCAATTTTGTTTATTTAGTTAATTAAACGATCACAAACGAGCTTTAATCGAACCGAACAACGAGTAGCTCGTCGAATGTTTGGTTCGCTTGCAGCCCTATTCACTCTTGCCTGTTGGTTGAGAGCTCATATTTTCAACTAAGAGGTTTCGGATTCGAGTCTTTATGTGT
>NW_021545535.1:0-303 GCF_001605985.2 Dendrobium catenatum
TTTTTTTTTCTTTTTTATTTTTCTTGTGTAATCTTTCCATGAAAAGACATGGCTGATGCAGTTTCATGCTCACTGTGCAAAAGAGCTTTCAAGGAGCTTTAGGGTTGATTTTAATCAAGAAAGTGAAATGTAAAGTAAGAGATCCGCAAATTTGGGCTTTAAATTTTCATGTATTCATAAGCTATTTATTTTGCAGATTGTATAGAAATATTTTAATATTTTATCATATATTTCATAGCATCTATTTTTATTATGTTGATTTAAAAAAAAAAAATATAAAGTTTTATTTACTTTTTATCTATC
>NW_021545536.1:0-311 GCF_001605985.2 Dendrobium catenatum
AATAACATCATTTGTCCATTTATGTCAATTTTTTTTTCTATAATATTATATGCAATCTTCTTCTAATTTATTTTCTCTCATATTTTGTGTTGAATATAGCGTGTCTAATCTTATCAACTCAGTTTCAGGGCCACTCTATACACATGTATGCACTTGTGTTTCTAACAGTGGCGGAGCCAGAAAATATCTCTAGGGGGGGCCTAAAATTTTTTTTATTATATTATTATTTTTCTTCAATTTTTTACATCCAGACTTATGACCAATATAATCAATATTAAAAATGATAAAACTTTATTAGTGAATTAGTTTAT
>NW_021545537.1:0-3082 GCF_001605985.2 Dendrobium catenatum
TGTTAGTTGACATAGTTTATAATTCCAAAAAGGGTTTTCATGCCGACACCCTTGGATGGTCCAACAAGTTACTAATGCACTAAGAGTCCCTTCGGGTAGAGAAGCCCTTGATACAAAGCTGCCCAAATTTGCTATTTATGCATGTGTTGGGCTATAGGGTGACCCACGGTATACCACTTTCTTAAATGTGGTTTATGATATGTCTATCTTTGGCCACCACATCCTTGTACTGACTCACATCGTGGTCTATTGTGGAAACCACCACTTCTATGTATCACCCAACAACACCACCGGCTCCCCCCAACACATTTTAATAGGGTTTAGTCCCACATTATCAACGAAACACCCATTCATCCAAGTTTATAAATTCTAGGGTATGGGTGCCTTCGACAAACACATGGTAAGAAAGCCCTTACATAATGGCAAAACAATTGTTAGATTGCCTTTACGAGTCCCCCAAACAACAAGCTTCCCCTTTCTCTTAAAATTATTCTCGCCACTTATTTTTTTCTTTTATCATTTTTGTACTATATATTTGCAAGAGCATGCATTAGCTCTGTCGTAGTGCTTAGGCTAACAACACTAGTATATGTTATTCTTGGCATAATATGGGAGATTCTCTTATGTTTAGGTGCTCTATACTAGCTCTACTTTTCTTGGAGCAATGGGAGAAACATTTAAACCTGGTGCTTTATGCACCACTCCTGTACATCTTTATTTGCATGATTGGTTAACTTGCTCCTTGTCATGTGGAGGCACTATTGAATTACTTGACAAAATTTGAATTGGAAAAGATCGCCACTTCAAATTGTGAACAAACATTGAATGGCATGAATATGAACATAGTAAACAAATACAACAAACTTAACAAATAAAAATGCCAAAAGTTTGCCTAGTTTGAATGAAAACAGAATATGAATTTGAACTTAAATATATTTGTGCAAATTGATACATCTTCTTAGTCTGATGTGAAACCAGGATAATCATTATAACTTGCAATTAATATTTGACTCTAATTCAAGAGCGTCAATGGTGGAATTAAAGTTTTAGGTTTATCCGTATTTCGATTGATTACTTGGTTATGCTAGAATTCAGTTGAGCAGGTCATTCAATCCTACTAAAGCTCACTTCATTAGTAGCATATCAATTTTTTTTTTAGTTTAGGCTAAACAATCATAATCGCCTAACCGTTAATAAAAGTTGATTGTTCAACATTCAGACATGCCTATTTCAACTAAAAGTCACCATGATAAGAAATGCCTATACATTGAGAGTTGCAATGATTCATTGTCCATCACATGTCTGGATGATCGTTCAACATTCAGTCATGTTATTTCAACTAAACACTACCATAAGAAACATCCATACATCAAGAGTTGCAATTGTTCATTGTCCATCCCAAGATAACATCTATAGCGTTCATGATAAGAGCTATAAAAGGCAGAATGAAGGTAATGCAGAAGATCTTCTTTGGGCTATTGGACCTTTCTCATAATCTCTGTATAATCACAAAGTTGTGATTCTTTTCTTAAATTACTATGTATGTCACAAGACTATACCTTTTAAATCCACATGTTTCTTTTGTGATTTTCTCTGCATATTTGCTTTCACGTTACCCAACTAATGTAGCAGATCGGCGGAAGAATTGGATCAATTAAAAGGAATTCCTAATCTAGGGAACAAATACAAACTTAAAGCTTCAAAAGAGTATATAATTAATCAATACCTCATCCTACTATTATATTTATATTTATAAGCTAATCATAGAACCTTCTAGAAGGCATGTAACAAATTGATAAGCTATTCCTAAGGTATGCCATAACTAAGATGTTCCTACATCACCAACTCTCCTATACTAGTAGTAACTTAGCTTGGGAGTTTTTTCTAGCTTACGTTGTTGGTACTCACTATAATAGCATGGGGTACCTCACCTTCTCGGCTGAGCTGCTACATCTTTTATTTCTTTTTGGCTTTTATACTTTAGTTGCTCTTATGCATGGAATGATCCTACTAGATATGATATTTCCTCTCTTTTTTGTTTTGCCGACGGAGTATTGTATGAGTTTCTATACTAGCCTGTACTTTTTGTACTCTTTTTGAACTTTTAATTATTTTATTTATTGTACCTTTTGTGCATGGTTGGATGTTGATTCCTCAAGTGCAGTGCAAATGCAACTATTAATTTTCATGGAAATTCATCTCCTTATATGTGAACTTTAGGCCTAACTATTTGTATTTTTATGCTCTTGTTCTATATAATTCAATATTCTCTTGTGAATATGATTAATTTTAGTCATAGCAATTACTACCAACTTTGTTATTGTGGCATCAATCATGATTGAATTGTATTGATTCTCTCATTGAATTTCTTTGCTTTAATCATCATTTGTCACAGACTATTTGCATGTTTTTTATTGCATCAAATGAATATTTTCTACCGATTAAACAAAATAATATTAGCTTGATTGCATCAAAAGATTATTTTCTACAATATGATTACCTGCTGAGAACATTTTCTTCCAATAAACAACAAATGCAACATTTATTTTTAGACGAATTATTTGAAGAGGATATGGTTCTCTTGCGTGCAGGGTGGAAAGAAAATCATTGGTCAGGATTGGGGTTCTACATCATCTACTGGATCACCTCAACTCAAATCATGCATTAGCAGATCATTCCAGACTTCTGTTGGAAGTACGTGCAATTAAGCACACACTTTTTTTTTGTTTTATCACTTGTCATCTCAATTTCCTACGTTCTTCACCGACAAGAATTACCATTTAGGCTTCTTTTGGGATGGCTCTCTTAATGCTTCTTAAAGTAGCTTTTAAGTACTAAAATTTTATTTTTTTTTGTGTAAAAAATTGCTTTAAGAAGCAGCAAAAAAGCCGTCCCAAACGAAATCATTTAATCTAAAGCTAGCTTATGTCACACAGCACAAAAAGGTGAATACAATAACCTTATTGAGAGATTATTCTGTGCGAACACCTTACACTGCTTATTGTTCAGAGGCGAATCAGGTGCAACCACGTCATCCGATACCAAGCAGTATCGAGTAGGGGGTGGCGTGGCGTATTTTCAT
>NW_021545538.1:0-682 GCF_001605985.2 Dendrobium catenatum
AAAATGATGTAGTATTCCATGTGATTAATTTAAAAACTTGTGGGTTATTGAGTTAACAATCTCAACCATCCATAGAATAGTAGAATATTCAGTCATGGTTACCCTTAGCTCAGATGTTTTCTTAGGGTAGAATCGTCTTTTGAAATCGATGACCTAAATCAAAGAATTAATTGAATATGAGAAAAAGAATCCATCTATCACTTGGTTTAAGACAAAACTATCTTTATAAAATAATGAACCAAAGTAAATCTGTCATGATCGCAAATCAATCGAAATCAAGTCTTTGAGAACCAAAACTTCTATGTTCTAAAAGATTTAAAAAGTGAGAATAGCTTGCTTATGAGTGGGCTCATTTTATGCCTCTTATCAATTTGAGTGGCGCTTTGCGCTTCTTTTTATAAATTTTTCAATTTTGACGTCTCTGCGCTTCTTTTGTTGGTAATTTTTTTTTTTGCAAGCTACATTCTCTTTTATGATCTCTTAAGAAAAACTTAGTTGTGAATATATCTTCTCATATATTAGAGAATAGGAGCTCTCTCTCTAACAAAAGGAAAATTTACCACAAACAGAATTAATAATCAAAGACAAGAGTAACGAGGGATCTTGATGTGACAAAGAAACTTTAAACATTATAAATACAAGATAGTTTTGCTTAAGCAAGCTTAAGAAAAGATCTCAGTTT
>NW_021545539.1:0-320 GCF_001605985.2 Dendrobium catenatum
ATGTTCCATTTGACTGATGTGATACGATAAGTAAGACAACTAGACGATTGTATTGATGTAATTGATGTTTTTGATTGCTATGATAGAGATTGTTGAGAATGGATTGACGCATTGATTTTTGAGCTTTATGGATTTTCTACTGGTTCTTGATTTTATATATTTCTGTATTGCATTGACTCATTGATCATGTACGATTGATTGATTTGACTTGATTTGATTAACCTGCATATTGTTTTTAGTATCGTGCTTTGATTTCAGTTGTAGGCTTTGGTGACCTTCTGGTCTTTGTAAGCTCATTATATGTGGTTAATAATTTCAGG
>NW_021545540.1:0-247 GCF_001605985.2 Dendrobium catenatum
TTCTGGAGATTAAGAATTTGACTGGTTTTTCTCAGGTTTCTTTGCCTTTCACTTACTTAGGTATTCCGTTATTTAAAGGTAGAAAGAGATCTTTTCTTTTTGATGACCTTATTGCCAAGGTTCAGAATAAGTTGGTTTCTTGGGATTCGAATTTCTTGAGTTATGGGGGTAGACTTGTTCTTATCAAAAGTGTGCTGGTTTCTATCCCCATTTATTCTTTTCAAGCCCTGTTTCCTACTAAGCAAAT
>NW_021545541.1:0-409 GCF_001605985.2 Dendrobium catenatum
ATTAAGTATTGATACGTCGTTGAAACATTATCTTGATTGGGCGCTTATCTTGATGCAAAATCAAGTTGGAAACTTCAAAAATTAATTTGGAGAACATCTTAACTCCGATTTCAGAAAACTTATAATCGAACTGAGCGTCTCAGAAATACAAACCCAACGACACCAAATTCGACTCAATCCGAGCCCAAATGAGTCCAAATCAAGGGTTAGAAGTACTGTTGGAAGGTTTGAATAGCAATTTGGATTACCAAACGGTCTCTAAACATAACGAGCTTATGCTCGAATCGAGCAGCTCGACGAGACAAATCCAACAAGCCCAAGATCATTGAATTCCAAAATCATTAAGGCCTCCAAATGTCTGATAAACGGTCTGTGATCAAGGGATTCAATATCGGTCGTCCATCCAATC
>NW_021545542.1:0-965 GCF_001605985.2 Dendrobium catenatum
TGTTGTAGAATTTCAAAAATAACAAAAAAAATTAGAAGTCTTGTTTAGGGTTATTTTTATTAAGAAAAAGATTTTCACAATTCACCCCCCTCTTATCATTTAGTAATTTCAAAGAGATATTGGATTTGGTCAAAATATTCATAGGTGATTTCTAGAAGTTTCTTACAAACAAAAAATTGAAGGGTTATCCCTTCACTATTGACTCTAAGTCTGGTGAAAAAATCAAAGAGAAATTCAAAGTTAAAGGAAAAATCTTAGGTAAGAATAAAGTGAAGTGTGGTGCCAACAAAGAGATTTAGTACCTAAAAGTTAAGGACTTCCTGATTAATGACTTTGGATAGAGTTATCCCAATAGCTTTATATTGATGGTATCCATTTTCATGGGTGGCTTCATGAAATTAAGGGTCTACTGGATGTCTAGAAGAGCTATATACTAGAGCTTGAGAATTCTTTCCTTCAACCATTTGAGAATTATAAGTAATAGATTAGAATAGAAGAAAGGGAATAGTGTTGTAATTAAAAGAACTAGACTTGCCTCAAATAGATTTCAAGGCAATCATACACTATGGCTAGAGGACGTCAATTTAATAAGGTTGATTAGTCTAAAAACGTTGGTCAAATCATACAATACGATTAGAATCATACTAGACAATCTTCATTAAATCAATTATCCGGAGGAGTCAGATTGTACGATCTTTGACTAAGATATCTTACATTACGAACATGTGTTTATATAGGACAATTTGGAATTTAGTATCATACTAGCCGAATTGATTTAATACAACTATTAATGACATGTGGATCATACTATATGAAGTAGGTGGTCATATAATATGATCAATAATTATTGGTTAAATCTTAGCCATTGATTTCATGAATAGTGAGGATGTGCATATATGTGAGGATCGTATAGTATAATATAGGATTATACCATATAACCTTTCTTTTTTTTTTTTAGTTATCAA
>NW_021545543.1:0-224 GCF_001605985.2 Dendrobium catenatum
CTTCCGGATGGTTCTGGAATCTCAAAGTGTCCCTTACTTCTCTTCGCTTGATTCTGCTAATAACTGCTCAATTTTGATCCATTCTCTTTTGAGTTTCCAAAATTCACCCCTTTTTGATATCACTTCTAGAAGATCTAACAAAATTTTATCTCTATTTTAATCGATAGTTTTCATAGGGGACTGTCTCCCTACGATGTAATTAACTACGAGGGCTTGCGCTCGTA
>NW_021545544.1:0-281 GCF_001605985.2 Dendrobium catenatum
CTCCGGCGTCGAAAAATGCTGACGATGTCCTCATCAAACGGTGGATCCAAGAAGCCAATGGGCGGCGAAACCCAGCACCCCTCCTTCAGTCGATCATTCTTTCGCTCTTCCCACTCTCTCGACCTATCTATCAACTTCTTTACTCCTTTTTGCGAAGAAGAAGATAAGGGCTGCTCTCACGGCAGAAAGCTACAGCGAAAGAGACCCGAGAAGAAGGTCAGCTTTCTCGCACACGATTCTTCTCGCGTTCTGGCGGATTGACGGGATCTGCCCGAAGAACG
>NW_021545545.1:0-343 GCF_001605985.2 Dendrobium catenatum
AGGGTTCTCTGCCCATACTAGGAGAGTGTAAAAGGATGGACGGTTCTCTGCCAACACTAGGGATAAGTGTAAAAGGAAGACGATTCTCTGCCGCATCGGGTAGTGGTGGAAAAAGTTTTTGTAAAGGCTTCTCTGCCTTGTTGTAGGTGCTAAAGGAGAGTCACTAGTGGTATTAGTGCAATACTCGGATAAGATTCTTAGGAGACTTATGTTTACATATTAGACCTTGATTGCATTGATAGTTCAAATTCATTTTGTTTGAAAATAATAGTTGATGACTCGTGGCTATGGCATAGGAGACTATGACATACTAGTATGAAAACTCTTAGAAACATCACTCAGA
>NW_021545546.1:0-672 GCF_001605985.2 Dendrobium catenatum
CCCCCCCCCCCCTCTGGGTTAGCTTGGGTCAGTTCTATAGGGCTAAACATCCCTAACAAACTTTCAATCTCCTCTATGGATTTTGAATAGGGCAAAAGCCTCATTTTCAGCTTCATTCTAATCCTTGGGCTCTCTCTCCATTCCATCTCTCTCTAGTCCTTTCCTTGATCCTTTTTGAATCTCTAGACCCTCCTTCTCACTCTCCAAGTGAGACCCAACCATTGGAAGCTTGCCGGAGAAGATCTTCCGGCCACCCTAGCACCCATTTCATATAAAGCTTCATTTATTTGATCTAAGGCATTTCGAGTGGTGCTTTCAACTAAAAAAACTTATATGGACAGTCTACAAGCTCAATCGTATCAAGACCTTGAAGGTTTGACGATAAAATTTCCTAAAACCCATAGCCCTAGGTCACAATAGTTAGGGTTATTAAGCATTTTATTTCTCATGTTTTAATTCACATTGAGGATACCCCAAGGTTTATGTTCATGTTTTAAGCTTATATATAAAATTTCACGTAACTTGGTAAACTGGATTGAATGAACGAGGGAAAAAATGAGTTCTAAGGCTAGTTTCACCGTAAGGTTTGCCTGTATGAGATCTTAATCGTTGATTTTACTTTCAACGGCATAGATCTCATTGTTTCCATCATTCATCTGACCATGTATCACT
>NW_021545547.1:0-210 GCF_001605985.2 Dendrobium catenatum
ATTTCCGTTGCCGATGATGAAGACCCGGAAGAGAATGAGGACAGGGTCCTTGAAGCTCCACGAGAATTCGAAGATGGCGCCAGTTCTGCCATGGACGAATTGTGTGAGGTGAATTTGGGCACTGAATCGGATCCTCGGCCTATCTTTCATAGTGCTTTGTTATCCGAGTCAGAGGCTCAAGAGTATGTGGCACTCATTTCTGAGTTTAAA
>NW_021545548.1:0-202 GCF_001605985.2 Dendrobium catenatum
ATTTATCACCCCCGACAAACGATTGCGGGAGGTGGATAATTTTTTATTTTTTTAGTTTTGAGTTTTAGATGATTGATTCTATTTCAAGAATTTGGACTTATATTTGACTATAGATTTGACCCCTCCGGTTGAGATTTTCAATCAACACGGCCATCATCGGGGTGGATTTTAAAATCATTTGTGATTTCGTAGGATTTTGGGA
>NW_021545549.1:0-727 GCF_001605985.2 Dendrobium catenatum
AGCCGAATGAGTGGGGAAGGAGAGTGAAGATCGGATCGTGGCTTTCGTTCGGCCTGGGAGGTGGAGCTTCGGGATTAAAGGGGCTGCTCGTTTCAGCTATGAGAGGGGATAAGGTGTTCGGCCAGAGAAGCAGGAGAGGAGTTCGGTCGAGTTAGAGGAGTTGGAGGTCGGGATGGGGTTTGGATGGCTGCAGGTATGAGGAAGAAAAATACTCTCTCTCTCTCTCTCTCTCTAAGGATCGGGAGGCTGCGTCGGGAGCTAGGGTTGGGACGTCGGGGAGGAATCGGGAGAGCAGCGAATGTGATTTCGCGTGTGGAGAAGCAGAGAGCCGAATGCTCTGTTTGGCTTGGTATTTAACGACGCCAAAGAGCTGCGATCGAGGCCATTGTTGCGGGATTCGCAGGGAAGCGGCACGAACTGCGTTGAATCGGCGCAATTTCGGCAAGATTTTGAGGATCCGACGGGTATGAGGTTTGTACGTTAGATTTCTTCCTTCCTTCCTTTTTTGTTCTTTGTATATTTGTCAACAAACATCTCCCTTATAATTCCTACAACACCCCTTTATACTGATAGGGATTATTAGTTACATTGAAAAGAGTGGGAAATGAAAATTGGTAATGACAATAAATCATGATTTTAATTCTATAAGTTATGAAGATGTTATGCTGATTGCGGTACCAACTTTGTGGAATGCTGGGAGCAAGGTCAACACTATAACTGTTCATTA
>NW_021545550.1:0-258 GCF_001605985.2 Dendrobium catenatum
CGCAGAAGGGGAAGACGGCTAGGGTTTTCCCGAGAGTTGCGTTGGAGCTCTTTTCAATTTCAAATTTTTTCTAAGAGCATAAATATTAATTGATAAGTGAAATATAAAATAAGAAAACATCATAGTTGCAATAATAATATTAGAATTAATGTAGTCTAAATAAGAGTCATGATATTGACAATTCTAATTATATCAAGTTATAAACCAGAACTTAAATTTAGAAAAAAATAGATTTTCTAATGAATTTAATTTAGACTT
>NW_021545551.1:0-255 GCF_001605985.2 Dendrobium catenatum
GCTATCCTATATATCCTCTCCTCCCCTTGAGCAGAAGTTAAGGGAAAAAAGCGACTCCCTTTCAGAAGGGGAGAAGATGCAGGAATAGGTAGCTCCTCACCAGCCTCAGGCTCTACCTGAGCTAAGGTCTTAAAAGGCACAATCCTTTTGGCCTTGGAGATCCTCTTTTTAAGTCTCCTTAAGTAGTTCTTCTTCTGATTCTTAGTTGAAAAGGTAAGGCCAGAACAAGACCCTTCTTCAAAAATAGATTTGACC
>NW_021545552.1:0-210 GCF_001605985.2 Dendrobium catenatum
GGACGAAAACAGTTCATCCTGGACGAAAATCATCATTTGTCTGGACGAAAACATTTCGTACAGACGATCAAATTTGTCAAAAATGTAACGACTTTTTGTAATCAACACAATTTATGATGCGACTTTTCGTACAGACTTTTTGACTTGACCGATTGTACAGACGAAAAATTTTTGTACAGACGATCAAAAAGTTAATTCGTTTTAATGTCT
>NW_021545553.1:0-218 GCF_001605985.2 Dendrobium catenatum
AATTGAGTTCATTTTGAGTGAAAAGTCCTGCATACTTTCGTGATCAGTAAAAATTTTACACTTGATTCCATGTAAGTAATGTTTTCATCTATGTTGCACAGACACGTACACAGCGACATGGATATGACACGACACGGACACGCGACACGTCAATTATTGAAAATATAGGACACGGACACGAGTTGGACACATTATTATAATTTTAATATTTTAAAAAT
>NW_021545554.1:0-223 GCF_001605985.2 Dendrobium catenatum
GGCGGTACTCTTCCATTTACTATCCAAGAGCAAATGGCCTGGCAGAAGCCTTCAACAAGACACTGGTGAAATTGTTAAAGAAAATCCTTACTAAGAACAAAAGAGAATGGCATACAAAAATGGCAGAAGCGCTATGGGCGTATCGTACAACTTACAAAACGCCGACCAAAGCCACTCCTTATTCTCTGGTATTCGGAGTTGAAGCTGTACTGCCATTAGAAGT
>NW_021545555.1:0-1110 GCF_001605985.2 Dendrobium catenatum
CTCCGAATGAAAGCCAGTTGTCCTTGTAAAGAACGGACTTGACGAAGGTTCTTTGAAGGTGGCATCTCCATGATTGCTTTGATCTTGTTGGGGTCGACTTCAATGCCTCGATGTCGAACAATGTATCCTAAAAATTTTCCTGAGGATACCCCAAATGCACACTTGAGAGGGTTCATCTTCAGATCATATTTTCTAATCATTTCGAATACTATTCTCAAGTCATTTAGATGATCTTTTCGGTCCATGCTCTTAATGACTAAGTCATCTACATAGCATTCGACCTTTTGATGTATCAAATCATCAAATATACGAGTCATCGCCCGCTGATAAGTGGCACCAGCATTCTTCAGGCCAAAGGGCATGGCTGTGTAGCAAAATATGCCTATGGGCGTTCTGAATGATGTATGTCTTTCATCTTCATGCGCCATTTTAATTTGATTGTAGCCCGACGATCCGTCCATGAAGGAGAACATATCGTAGTTGGAAGTGTTATCAACTAGGAGCTCTGATACCGGGAGCGGAAAGTCATCTTTCGGGCATGCCTTGTTGAGGTCCCTGAAGTCGATGCAGATACGAATCTGACCATTCTTCTTCTTTACAGGGACGATATTGGCAATCCAGTCAGCATACTTTTCTTCACGAATAAAGCCTGCATCTATAAGCTTCTTTGTTTTTGCAATCACCTGTTCTTCAATCTCCAATCTCATTCTCCTTGGAGCTTGTTTGACGGGTGCTGTATCCGGTTTGATTGCCAATCTGTGAACCGCTACATCAGGGGATAAGCCAGGCATCTCAGCATATGTCCAGGCAAAGCAGTCATTGAATTCACAGAGAAGTTCTTTTATTTCTTCTATTTGATCTTCTGGCAAAAGAGAGCTAATGAAGGTTGGGCGAGGGTCCTCCTCAGTTCCCAAGTTGACTTCTTTGAGCTCGTCCATCGTAGCAGCTTGTCCACCATCTTCCAGTTTTTCTGGTGCAGGCTTAGCCTCTACGGGTTGATCATCATGAGCATCAGTTCCATAAATCTCATTTTCCTCATTATCATATTTGATTTCCTCACAAGTGACTGCTCAACAAGTCTCTTTTCGGAGGAATTTTCGTTTGATGAAC
>NW_021545556.1:0-326 GCF_001605985.2 Dendrobium catenatum
TTTCTTCTTACATTATTTGTGCATGTTTCCAAAAATGTCAACACATAATCCATCTCATTAAAATTTTTTTCATTGTTGCATTTAGAATTTTTAGGTCTTAATTTTTCATGAAGATCCAACACATTCAAATAACAACAAAATAGTAGACGATCGATTTTTGCATGAAAAATCTGATAAAAAAAAAATATGAAGCTGAATCTAGATGAGACGATCCATTATGAAGATATATTATAAGAGTTTGCTCTTTCCTGCAATTGGAAAAAAAACATGATTACAAAATATGCAATATATGATTGTATTTCTATAAATATGAGGAAGAATATTGA
>NW_021545557.1:0-349 GCF_001605985.2 Dendrobium catenatum
AGGTTGGTATCAGAGCAGTGTTATTGGAAGAATGGAATGTTACCAGAGTTATAGGATTGGATTGAGAGTTGGGTAAAATGGGTAGCTGTAAGTGCAGCATTTTGCATACATAATTGCATGTGTGTATCATTTATTCTGAATTGTGCAGGTGAAATGATAAATGGATAATCTGGAATCAAGTGTACCAAATGAGCAACACAGTGCAGCTCCAGTACATTCAGAGAGTATGATGTAGTTGGCTACTGCTATAGCACATGTGATGGGGGATGCACATGTTAGGAGATAACTACATATGAATTTTTTAGATGATAACATTCTTATGTCAATCACTTTTTTAGATTAAATTTAC
>NW_021545558.1:0-2234 GCF_001605985.2 Dendrobium catenatum
TTTATTAGTTATATATATATATATATATATCATTTGTAAAAATTGGAATGATTTGCATTAGTGGAAGTTTGACATACACATATGTAGCATCGGCATATTAGAATCCACTGTAGCAATCATGACTAATGACATTATTACATTAATATGTTGATTTTTGGTTGCTACTCATATCTTTAGTTGTTCTTAATACATGTCACATTTTCTTGTTGTTTATTCGTTCTTTACTAGATAGGAAGATTTATTGGGTTTGATTTATCAATATACTTGACGCTCTTTTATAATGGTCTTGACGAAGTGCTAGTACCGAATCATCCCAATTATTAGTTTATGATTTGCGCAGAATATATTAGAAGTTTGGATTGTTTGTATAGTCATTGATGTGTTATTTTTGAGGGCGTATAGTTTTCTTTCTATCATGTTATTTATTTAAGATCTATTTTGCTTGTAGTGTTTTTAATTTGGATGTGTATGGGTATCTAAATTTTGATTATAAAATGATAGTTTCAAAATCTTGTTATTTACCGATATATACTTTACTATAAATTATTTGTATAGCATTTTCTTTTTTGTGAGTCGAAATAGGTATCATATTTCCTTCATCACGTCCGTGTTGTCAAGGATTACCGCATTTAGTCGAACTTGGGTACGTTGATAGGTTAATTATGCAAAGAAAGGCATAACTCATAGAGGCATAATATTTTTTCTATGCCAGTGATAATCATTTCCTATAATAAGAAGGCACTAATAAAATATATTAAACATGAATTGTGAAATTTAATTTCCATGATAGAAGTAGGAGTCAAATATATAAGTTCTAATCAAATGATGGTAGTCGATCATCCTAGTTGTGATGCCTAAAAATTTAATTTGGAATAATTAATTTTCTTATCGTTTAATTTACACAACCAAAGTTATCTATTTTTTTTTATCAATCTAAATAGCAGCAAAAATGAAATTATTGATCAAAACATCAATATATACATTTATATTCATTACCCAAAAATCATATACATTATTCATGCTCTATACAATCATATCATAACTATTATATCTGGGATACAAAAGAACAACTAAAACAAAAAAGAACAGATCTAAAGAATCCTGACTAATCTCATACTCATTTTTTCTTGCCCTGACTTAAAATCATTTAACCACATATAATGATCTCAAGAGCTCAACAAGTAACCAAATCTTATAACTGATCTCAATGCAAAACAAAGGAGTAATATGCATATCAATAGTTAGTCATAACAGTATCATTCATATGATCAATGAACCAGTATAGAAATAATAAAACTGATATGCAGTAGTAGTAAAGTTTAAAAAGCAGTATAATATAATAGTACCAATATGGTTGTCGAATCGCTAAAACAGTCGTCATATCAGTCAATCAATTAGTAAAAAAATCATATAAAGTGGTAAAACCAAAGCATCGGTAAAAGATATAAAAATCATGATAATGCAAGAGTGTATATATACTATCAGGATTTTCTATACAGTAGCAGTAACAATCTAGTGGTATAAGCAATAAAATAATACATTAATAGTAAATTTGTACGGTAATAATAAATCTGTACAGTAATATAAATAGCTTCTTAATAACATGCATTCAGTAGTCAAACTAAACAAAAAAAAAAGTTCTCATTATTGCGGTATTTTTTAGTAATCAGTAATTGATAATCGTTAATCATTGGCTCAGTAAATAGAGTCATTACTCTTTATCCGTTGGCACAGTAATAACTCATTATAACTATCAATCAATATCACTCAAATCAGTAGAGGATAACACCAAATACAGTATTTAAAGGAAAGCCCCCACTATCCTATTCAAGTCACTCAGTCTTCAACTAACAGGTCAGCCAGTCTTTATTTATCATTTACACACATTTTATTATCATAGTACTATAACAATAATCTCAATTATATATCCATAATCATTTTCAATACATTGTAGCAAAAATATATATAATTGAACTTAATTAAAAAGTGTCAAAATGTCTTAACGGTAGGCAACAATAAATACTATCAAGCAAAAATTCACATTTTTAGAAATATACTAAATTATCAAAGACTCTATAAAGCAACATTCTAAAGCTTTAATTAAACTAAAGAACTATTTTTAGGTGTTAAAATAAGTTTTTGAATAGACAACAATCATTGTTTTTTCAAAAATCACCCCACAAAAATAATCTCAAATAAATACTCAAAATGTTCATAATCTCGGTCTCTATAAT
>NW_021545559.1:0-539 GCF_001605985.2 Dendrobium catenatum
GAAGGATGGTGAAGGGAAAGAAAAGGTGGGGGCTTCTTCCCCCATTACTTATTAATGGTTTCCACCATGTTTTGGAATTGTAGAGGGGCAAAAAAGAAACAAGCCTCTCTATATCTCAAAGATGTAGTAAGAAATAATGTTGTAATTTTGGTGGGATTATTAGAAACCAAAATTTCTTCTTTCAGTAGATTAGATATAAAGTCACTTATTGGAGATGATTGGGACTTTTTTCAAGTTCCATCTGATGGCTTGTTAGGAGGCATCATTGTTCTATGGAAAATCAATATAGCTTCTTTCTCTATAGTTGATTTCTCTCAACAAGTGGTCATTGGAGATCTTAGGATCCAGAACAAAGGTCTTTGGAGAATAGTAGCTTTGTATGGCGGAAGGGAGGTTGTCCAAAGGAGAGCTCTATGGGAAAAAAATGGAAGAATTCACTGCTACAAATGTTCCAATGGCTATTGGATGAGATTTCAATTGTTTGCTATCTAAAGAAGACAAAAGAGGTGGAAAAAATTTTAGGTTCTCAACTGCTTCCA
>NW_021545560.1:0-266 GCF_001605985.2 Dendrobium catenatum
AACCTTAAATTAGGGAGGAATATTTAAATCAAATTCTATTTAAATTTGAAATAGGTTTGATTTAAATACTTTTCTAAAATAAAATAAATAAATTAGGGAAAGGATTTGAAATTTAAATACACTTGAATTTAAATTCAAATGCTTTCCATATTAAAACACATCCACAATAGGAAAGAAGACTATCAAGCAAGATTGACTCCAATCAAAAGCAAAAGGGGAAGGGGCAGCGGGTAGAGAGAGAAGGGGCCAGTTATGGGAGGAAAGGA
>NW_021545561.1:0-226 GCF_001605985.2 Dendrobium catenatum
AGTTACAAGTTTTGACAAAAATGCTCAGTTTTTGCTGAAAATCACTTTTTGCACAGGGCGATACAGAAGTCCGATTGGGCTGTAACTTTGCATATGCGTTTTGCCAACGAGGCAAACATCACCTGCAAAGGGGCGTCAAATTCGGTTCAGCGGTTCGTGAGTTATCGACTTGAAAAGTTACAAGTTTTGACAAAAATGCTCAGTTTTTGCTGAAAATCACTTTTTG
>NW_021545562.1:0-294 GCF_001605985.2 Dendrobium catenatum
GAACCACTGCCAGAAGTCTCACCTCCAAATCTCTTTTTACTCGCAATCCACCGCTGCTGAGTAGCCATCAGGTCATTCTCAATCAGACGAGCTCGCTCCACAAGCTCAGAGAAATCAGTAATCCTGAATGGTATCAGAGGCTGCCTCAAAGTGTCTCGTAATCCCCTCAGAAATCTGTAGCACCTCTCAGCAGAAGTGCTAACCAGCTGTGGAGCATATCGGGCTAAGGCAGTAAACTCAGCCTCGTACTGCATCATTGTCTTGCTCCCCTGAACCAGTCTCAGAAAAGTCTCC
>NW_021545563.1:0-449 GCF_001605985.2 Dendrobium catenatum
TCTGGAGAGGGGAAGCGAGGACTCGTCGAGCTGGGAGAGAAGTGGCCAGGGAAGTATGGAGGTACAACAGGAGGTGGATCTAACTGTCCCTTACCCTGCTCTGGTGAACGCTGCTGGCTCCTGGTAGGTGGTGGCGGTGGTGGTGTAGGTAGATCTGGTGGAACTTAAGGCCCCTCACCTACCTCAGTCTGTGTGGGTCTGCTAGCCGTAATCTTCTTCCGGCGGAACTTTGAGGCAAATGATTTACGAGGAGGATCGTCGCCTGAAGCCATCTGCAATATTAAAAAAAAATAATTACTAAACCATTGAAAAGCAGTTAATAAAGCAGTTAATAAAGCAGTTAATGAAGTAGTTAATGAAGCAGGTAATGAATTATGAGAAGTAGTTAATGAAGCAGTTAATGAATTACAAAAAGCAGTTAATAAAAGACAAGGTGACAAAATACAATA
>NW_021545564.1:0-343 GCF_001605985.2 Dendrobium catenatum
CCTACAATCCCTTCAAAGCCGCTATCCGCACGTCGCCGCTTCCGATGTCACTTGACAATCTCTACTCTCTTCTTTGCAGCGAAGAGATCATTGTCAATCAAGAAATCTCCAAAGAAAGCTCCACAGCGGTCGGCGCCACCGCTCTCTATGCCACGTCCATAAATCAAAGCAGAAACAGACCTCCACGCAAGTTCGGCAAGACTCGCACTCCTCCTGTTGGGCAAACCTTGCTGCCAGCGAACAGTACACCAGTCACACCAAATTCGGCTTCAGCAAACATGGCTCGACCAACTTGCCAGATATGCAATAAAATTGGGCACATCGCCTTAAACTGTTGGCACCG
>NW_021545565.1:0-321 GCF_001605985.2 Dendrobium catenatum
CTTAACAAGTCATCTAACTAATAAATCAACTAAATAACCTAACTAAACAAATTAATTAAATAAAATTTAATTAACTAAACAAAATGAACTAAATGAAATTAGCGAATTGGATTTTAAAATAATTAATATTTTAAAAAAGGAAAAAACTTTTAATTTAATTAATTAAATAAACTGTAATAGAATAACATAATCAAATAAATAAACAATCTTCTTCAAATTTAAAACTCTTTTAAATTAACCAAAAAAATTCTACAAATTCTATAAATAAATAATAATAAAATTTAAAAAAAAAGTGAAATTTCCCTCCCACAATTTCCGCAC
>NW_021545566.1:0-208 GCF_001605985.2 Dendrobium catenatum
CTAGAGTGCATCACATTTGTTGTAACGTTATTTAACCCTGTGGATCTCCAAATATTTATTCTAGATAGCACACCGGAAGTTTCATTTTGTGGATCTCCAAAGCCTCTTTGGACGTCACACTAAATGACTTTCTTGGTTAATCTCTATTGGTATGCATGGATATTGACGCTAGAGAGTCTAGCGTTAAATTTGAACATCTTACATCTCA
>NW_021545567.1:0-1511 GCF_001605985.2 Dendrobium catenatum
TATGTATGTTCTGCATTGCAAATGATGAATAAATGAATGAATGCATGAGAGACATATATATAGATCGTACTGTTTGACGTATTGTCTGCAACGCAAAAGTCTTGAAGTTGAGTGGGATCAGTGGCTATTGCAAGCGTGGAAGCCAAAGCAAGCAAACCAAGAAAGAGCTGGAGGTCGTGAGACATAGCCATTTTCCTTAATTTGTAATGTGCTCTCTCTCTTTCTCTCTTATATCAAGCTTTACCTTGCTTGTGGTGAATTTCCTTTAGGGTGTATAGGATTATATATAATGCGCTATCTAGAGAGATCGGCAATGCTTGGAACTTTCATGGGAAGAACAAGTCTTAAATTCACTTCTCCTCATGTGATACAATGAACTTCAAGAGTAGAGAAATGGTCTTCAACTACTTGCAAATTAATCATAGTGGCCGGTAATTGATGACCAGATCAGCTAAGAACTTCATGAACGATTGCATGTTAGGAGGTATTTGTTATTGAAAACAATTAATGTTTGGTGTTGATTTCCTCTTTGTATTACTTTTTCCATTTAAACTTGTTAAATATTTTAGTTTATCGGTTCTGACAGAGAGTTTAGATTATTTGCATTCTCACAATGATTGCTATATCATTGTAATTAATTGTTGCATTTCTTTGCACCTTAATTACTAGGCTGGCTTACATCAACAAATTGCTTTGCCAGCTTCTTAATAATTGGTTCTGCCATAAGAACTTGTTCAAATTTTAAAATCTTACCGTAATAGTGCTTTCTTATATTGTCATATTTGCGCGTACAACAACTCATTTTTATATTTGTGATCCTCTTCTCAACATTCTTGCTTATTCTAATGAGATGTAAATAAGCTCAGCTTCCCATCTTACTAAGTAGATTAGATACAAAGTATTTTTTATTCCAAAGCTATTCAACATGACCAATCGGGCTTTGATCGATACCATGTATAAGATACATTGGAGAGACTAAAAATAATTTCAACGCCCCCAAATTACATGTCAAATCATCAAGAAAATTATTGGAAGCAAACTTGAATCCATTGAAAATGCAGAACTGGGGTTTTGAGGTTTTCGATCTTTAATGTTTGAAACAACGTTCTCAAAGAGAGAGAGAGACCCTTTATTTTTATTCAAGATAAAAATGAGGAAAATGAGAACTTATCTACTTAAGTATTTATTTTATTTTATTATTTTTTTTTTTTTTATAAAACCCACATAAGGGGCTTATGCGTTAATATAATAAAAAGATTACAAGTCCTTAATGGATTAATAGCCCACTAGAACTATATCATTTGAAATAAAAGTTATGAGCCTTTGATCCAATCTAATACAAAACACAAATAAATGAAAAGAATACAAACAAAGAAGACAAAACTAGAAAGAGAATCACCCAAAAGAAGCAACATGAAGAAGTAACTGCCAACACCTCAGTCCAACCAACATAGCAATCCAAACAAAGCAGCCCAAAAGATCAGCAAGAGCTTCCAATGAGAACAATCACA
>NW_021545568.1:0-224 GCF_001605985.2 Dendrobium catenatum
TTATAAATGTATCAGTGCACATTTTGATGCATGAGGGGTTGTTTTGCAACATTCAGACATGATCAGTTATGCAAGTGACTATTGCTGATGAGTGCGCAGGATTTTGTTTTGGCATTTGTAAATACCTTATGTTTGCTTGTATCAGTGTTGCGGATCCGGTGGCTTGACGTTGCAATATGTATTGAGCATTGTTTATTGCAGGCAGGTTGTCGTGCAATACTAAA
>NW_021545569.1:0-213 GCF_001605985.2 Dendrobium catenatum
TCTAACATTTGGGGAAAGTGAACTAATATCAAAATTCTTTCTAATGGTCACATGTTCATTAAAGTGTTGGCTTGCAGGCTTGTGGTAGATGCTTTGTTTTATCACTTGGATCAAAAACATGACCTCTTTTCTTAAGTGCATATGATTTCGTCATGGTGGCTTTGGTAGAGTATGAAAGATGGTTTAATATGTGTCCAAAATTTCATTTATAGT
>NW_021545570.1:0-479 GCF_001605985.2 Dendrobium catenatum
GTGCGACGCTTGCGGCGAAGGGGATATAAAAATGTGTTTTTTATTTTATTTTTATTTAAGTACCCCCGAACGCCCACGTGGTGCAGAGGGAAGAAATCTGTGTTTATTTCTAACCTGTTTTCTTCTTATAATCAACAAATCTAAAAAATCCTTAAACGCTCACGTAGCGGGTGGGGATAAAAAAATACAAACTGCGACCGCGGTGTCATTTTTGACACCTACCTGAAGCGCTCACGTAGTGTCGAGGGGAATGGTTAACTCCTAGTTTTTCCCCTAAACGGGGGAGACGCCGGGAGGCTGCCGAAATTTGGATTTTCAAAATCCAAGGACTTGAACAAAAAGAGCTTGGACTTGTGGACTTATTTGAACAAAATGAGCTTTAAATTCAAATGAATTTGAAAAATATAAGAGAATTTGATTGAAATCAAAATAACAAATGCAAAAAAAAATTTGTACTTAAGATTGTAGTTTGGAACAAC
>NW_021545571.1:0-315 GCF_001605985.2 Dendrobium catenatum
TCTATTCGCTAATATTTGCATCTTTATAATCACAAATTTTAATCAATTTACTGCTCATCTTTTATAAATTTATTAAAATTTTAAAATTCAATAAACTTTAAATTAAAGTATGATTAGAATTTTAAATTTTTTGCGAAGAATTAAAATAATCTCCAATTATATTAAAAGATTTTGAATTCTCCGTTAAAGATTTGATTGATCAATATAATTTTTTAATACAGTCGAAGATTATTTTGATTTTTCATAAAAAGTTAAAAGATCATTTTGATTTTTTTTCTTTAAAATTTTAAAAAATATATATTATGGATAAATAAA
>NW_021545572.1:0-226 GCF_001605985.2 Dendrobium catenatum
AATGGACAGTTGATATTGAATCCCTTGATCGTGCACTGCTCATCAGACATTTGAAGGTCTTAATGATGTCGGAATTTGATGATCTTGGGCTCGTTGGATTTGTCTCGTCGAGCTGTTCGATTCGACTATAAGCTCGTTAAAATCGAAGTTTGTTTGATAACTCAAATTGATGTATGAACTTTACAACAGCACTTTGGGTGCTTTATTTGGGCTCATTTGGGCTCGG
>NW_021545573.1:0-242 GCF_001605985.2 Dendrobium catenatum
ATGTGACAAAGAGAGAGAAGGAGAGAGAGAGAGAGAAAGAGAGAGAGCGAGAGAGAGATGAATAGAGGGAGAGAGATATATGAGGTGAGACAGTGAGAGAATGAGTGAGAAAGGGAGAGGATATCTAGAAAGTGAGATATGCTTTTTTTATTTGAAACTATGGTGTGTGTGTGTGTGTGTGTTAGTTTGTGCACACGTGCATGCGCGCCCACGCGCGCGTGTGTGTGTATGTATGTGTGTGT
>NW_021545574.1:0-215 GCF_001605985.2 Dendrobium catenatum
GTGTATAATACTTATATATTGCATGTAAAACTTATACATAGTATGTATTGAACCTATACATAGTGTTTATAATTCTTATACGTAGTGTATAAACATAAACATAATATGTATAACACTTTTACAATGCGTGTATAAACTTGTATATAGTGTGTATATACTATTATAGATAGTGTGTATAAACTTCAATATAGTATGCATAATACTTGTATAAACTT
>NW_021545575.1:0-338 GCF_001605985.2 Dendrobium catenatum
TTCACCATAAATTCATAGCAAAAGCAGATTTCACAAATTTTGCAATGTATTTTGCCGCCATAAATAGTTAGTTTTACTTCAGTGATGGGAGGTATAAATTCCCAAGGAAGTGATTTGATCTGATATGTTGTGTTTATTTCTAATATATATTGAAAATATGCTATTTATATTATCTAATTTAACTTGTTATAATGACACTGACCTTATCCATTTGTTTCCTAATGTTCTTAAGCTACTAGTATTCTATTAGAAGTTCTATACAAATAATATGACTTATATTTCTAAAATTATAAAAAAATTTATTTATAATTTTTGTTATTATTATTAAGAATTTAAGC
>NW_021545576.1:0-904 GCF_001605985.2 Dendrobium catenatum
ATTAACAATTTATAACACAATCATCACAAGTAATTAGTTATAATTGTATTTATTGTTGTAGTAGTTGATATATCAACTCAATATTATTAACTATTAAAAAAGAATAATAGTCAGACAGTTGCCACAATCCACGTGTTGGAAACAAACGGCAAAGTCACATGCATAAAATGTCAAACATGCTTAAGGCACCTGCAAACCAAAATAAGTTAAAAGACAAAGCAGTCGAATAACACCGCCAAAACAACAAGCTTCAAATAGCAATGAACAAAAGCTGAATCAATTAAAACCATGGCAAACCCAACAGTGAACACAAACTAATAATCAAACGGATTTTAAGCGGATTTGAGTGAAATCCAGCCAAACGGCCTAAAATGCAAAACCAAATCTCACAGTAAATGAAAGCTGTCATAGAAGGAAAATTATGTCTTTTCGTGCTAAATCCCAAATTTTTGAAATCCTGTTTTTTGCGGGATTTAGGAAATTCATTGGCTCCAGAGGAAGAATCCGCTCGTTAAATCCGTTCTATAGCCAAACAGTCACACGGGATTTAATGGGATTTATCATGAATGTTACCAAATAGTTTTCAGGATTTAGGCCCCTCAGGATTTTCGAAATTTGAATTTAGAGGATTTATGAAATCCTACTTAAATCAAATATTGGGTGCTACCCAACAGCCCCAAAGAGTTCAGATTTCCATTCAAAGCGTTATAATTCAGCAGATAAAGACGTGGTCTTATAAAAGCAATCATTGCTCTCTAAGAATTTTTTGGGATTTTTTTTTTTATTATTTTATAAAACAGTTTTTAAAGTACAAAAATAAAAATAAAAAAATATATTAAAGAATTGTTTTAAGAAACAATAAAAAAGTTAATCCAAACGAAGCCGAAAGCTTATAATCAGTGAC
>NW_021545577.1:0-1672 GCF_001605985.2 Dendrobium catenatum
AATTACTTCCAACAAATAATGGCAAACCATTATGTGTTAAAAAAATTCAGAGTAATATATGAAGAGTGTTTAGTTTCTTAGTATTATACAAAAATCAAAGGCACATATATGTAAAAATGAACATAAAATACATCAAAGTTTTTATGTATAACAAAGCAAAATAAAAAAAATCATGCGGTATGGCCAGATTATAATGATTGTACAAATGATTTTCATCAATTTAGAATGATAATATTTCTTAGAGTTGGGGTAGGTATTAGTACAATATAACTGACATGAAGTGTATTGAATAAATTCTAGGGTGAGATTTGGAAGAGGCCATTGGCCTGTTAGTTATCTTAAGGATATTATATATTGTATGTTTAGTCATTCTCCTAAAGAGAATATATAAGAAATTAAGAGGACCGACATAAATCTTTGTGTTGCATTAGGAGCCAGAGTTGGTGTTAAAGGCATGTAGTAAGAATATTAGCAATCACATGCATCAATGCAATTAGTGATGATGGGTGATGAAGTCAATATGTGTTGGTGTAGTCTGATGATAATAGTTAGGATACTACAATGTGGTGGCAATGGTTAGGAGATTGCAATTGGGTGATGATAGATAAGGTGCCATTATCAAGCTAAGGTGGTTAGATGGTTGTAATCAATCAATGTTTTTGGAGGACCATAGTTGGATGAAGTCAGATGAAGGACCACAGATGAGATAAAATAACTAGAGAACCATAATCTAGTGATGGTTATTGGTCTACTATGATTGGATAATTATAGTGAGATGATATTCTAAAGGTGGAGATTTGGTAGTGGTTTGACAAAGGTTGTATGGTAGTTGCTTATTAGAAAAAGCTAGGCGGTGGTCCAAATATGTAGTATGGCAGTTTTTCAAAGATGGAAATCAAGCAGTTGCCTTACATCGATGGTCAAACAACCATAATCAAGGGATGATTATCATAGTACTATAGTCAATAATATTAATCAAAGGTCTATGGTCAAGTGACAGTGTTTGGAGGATCATAATCAATATATGATAGTTATGATATCCTGGTAAAGCAATGGTAGTAATACAAATATAGTTGAGTAATGGTGGTTAGAGGAACAAAATCAATGGATCAAAGATTCAAAGTCACATTATGGTGGCTAAATGATCGTATTCAAGTGATACTAGTTAGAAGGCCATGGTTGTGGCTACATGGTTGAAAGAAAATATCCAAGTGATGATGGTTAGAGGATTGCATATGGTTTGTGGATCAAAGTCAGACTACGTATGTTAAAGGATCATAGTTGAATGATGAGATTTGATGAAGTGAAATAAAGCTAAGGTGGTCAGAGGATCAAAGTTAAGGAATGGTGGTTGGAGGTGGTAGTTGGTGGTCATCTAATGGAGCAGATTGGGTACTATTCGAGCAATCTTGATGGTGGTGTTCAAGTGGAGTTATGACGTTTAATGGTATTATGATATTATAAAAAAATGATATATGACTCGTTGAATTCATCACAATAAGATTGTTGATTTGATTATAAGGATGCAAAAGTTAATTTGGTCTTATAGTTATTGTTCTAAGACTTTTTATTTAAATTTAAAGTTTTGAAATTAAACTCATGTAATTTGAATTTGATCGTGCTTAGTATTAATAGGTTTATTGTATTTAGATTTTTTTAGCATGGTTTTAAA
>NW_021545578.1:0-269 GCF_001605985.2 Dendrobium catenatum
TATATACTTCAGACTCATATGATCCATGAAGATCTCATACCTAACACCATACAAGTAATGACGCCAAATCTTCAAAGCTAATATAACAACAGCCAATTCTAAATCATGCATCGGGTAGTTCTTTTCATGTGGTTTCAACTATCTTGAAGCATAAGCTATTATCCGACCATACTGTATTAGAACACAACTCAAACCTTTCAGTGAAGCATCACTGAATACTTGAAATCCTTCCGTACCAAAGGGAAGTGCTAACACTGGAGCAGAAGTCA
>NW_021545579.1:0-213 GCF_001605985.2 Dendrobium catenatum
CTAATTCCCCTCCTTTGGGGCCCTTCTGCCCGGGTGTATGGAGAACCCGTGGCGGCGACCGGAGCATATTCCAGTCAATCGCCCTGAGGACATCAATGCTCTTGCTGAGGATGGAACCACGATCGACCTCAACCTGGACCGTGTTAAGGCCAATTTAGCCAAGTTGGAACAGGCTATTGTGGGAAAAATTTTGGGAAAGAAGGTGTCGTTCTT
>NW_021545580.1:0-203 GCF_001605985.2 Dendrobium catenatum
TTCGTTGCTGCCGCGACTAGTTCACAGTCCGGTGTCAGCCGGCCCGACACGTTAGTCAAGATAAGAGGGTGAAGGTTGCTCGTTTAGCTCAACACAGGTGTCGTACCGGTTGCCCCTCCTACCACGCTCAATAAAGGCGTGCATAGGTAGACCGCCGGCCCGACAAGTTAGTCGAGATAAAAGAGCGGAGGTTGCTCGCTCAC
>NW_021545581.1:0-331 GCF_001605985.2 Dendrobium catenatum
TCATGTTCATTTGATAAAGTAAACGAACAAGCTTAAACACATTTGATAAATACTCGATAGCTAAATAAACGAGTTTGAACAACTTGACGCTCGATTCATTTATGTTCACGAATAGTATTGATTAACGCTCACAAACAAGCTCGATTAGAACAAAATTAGAGTTTTTAAAAAATAAATATAGTTAAATTTAATAATTTATTTTTACTAATCCCATTTAAAATTGTTTAATGATTTATTTTTTACTTCCCTCTTTCGCCTAAAATCGTGAACAGTCGCTCTTCAAATAAATATAAGATGAATCATAGATTGTTTGTTCATGAAAGTAGTTTCA
>NW_021545582.1:0-289 GCF_001605985.2 Dendrobium catenatum
ACCTGTCATAATCCTTCTGCAGCTTATCTTCTATCGTTGCTTACATGCATTTGCATTTACCACAGCTCCTTTACATATGTCTGTGGGTATCATATTTTGTGCCCGATGGGCCTTCTACAGCAGTTTGTGGGTATATGACCTTTCTACATTCGCTTCATAGATGACATATAGTGTGTATGACAGGCCCCTTGCAACAGCTCATAGAAGCTTGCATTTCCTGCATGTCTTCTTCCTTTGCTTGCAATGGATCGCGTACTTGCTTGATAACCATTCATCATTAACTTCAAAG
>NW_021545583.1:0-938 GCF_001605985.2 Dendrobium catenatum
GCAAGAGATTATTTGAGGATGAATCGTAGTGATACACCCGATATACATTTGCTTTTTGTGAGCTGAGGTTAAGTTTACATTTATCGCCCTCGACAAACGATTGCGGGAGGTGGATGATTTTTAATTTTAATTTTAAGGTGATATATTTCATTTCAAGAATTTGGACTTTTATTTGATTATAAATTTGACCCCTCCGGTTGAGATTTTCGATCAATACGGCCATCATCGGGGTGATATTAAGGTCATTTATATTTTTGTAGAATTTTGGGAGGCATTTTGTTATTCAAGTCATGTCGACTTTAATCCTTTTAAGGAGGAGGATGAATTTTAATTCTCAAATCGTTGGATTTGGGACTTAAATATGACGATTGGAGCACATGTGGGTTTTTAGTATTTGACCCTGCGCAGCATTCTAGGTCATTGATGTTTGTAACTTTAATGCATTGACCGGAGCACATGCAGGGTATATTTAATTTAATGGATCACATTTAATACATAAGGGGTATTTTAAAATATTTAAATATGATCCATTTAATCAAGTGATTTTACTTAGAAAATAGCCCGGGATTTCATTTAAGGGCCTCGAACGCCTTCTGTCCGCTTGTACATATGTTGTGGATCCGGTGGCGTAGCTTTCAGCTTTTTAGGCCAACACAATCAAATGAATGGCCTAATATATTTGAATCAAAGATGACATCTCCTTGCATTGACATAACCCTTTGAGTAGATATTCTTAAAATTATTATTTATCTGTTATGATATATTTATCCAATAGAAAAAGTCTAAAGACGGTTCTGAGGTTCTTAGTTTGAATAAAATTTATCAAATTTCTTAAAGAACCATCTTCAATCATACATTGCTAAGATAGATAAAGCTGCAGGATAAATGTTTTCAAGTAGATGCTATAGTGGCATGATCTTGATTTGGCTAAAAGATGC
>NW_021545584.1:0-1227 GCF_001605985.2 Dendrobium catenatum
AATGTAAGTGTGTGAAATGTGCCCTAGCAAGCCACATGTAAAAATTCTAACACCAGAAAAAGGATTTACTAGTCTACTTGAGTTATAGTGCCTCTTCTTAGGTTTCAAAACTTATGGCTTTGGATGAGAATTGAAAAACTATTCAGGTGTGGGTAGAGTCCTATTTTCCTCAAGTGCTTTCAATTCAGCTTTAAACCTTGAGTTAGGACTTTCTAAAACCATGTTATGAACTCTCAAATAGTGCTCCCTATGCTCAAATTCATCAATATAGGTTTTAAAATCAGTTTCAAGTGAGGTGTAAGGTTCTTTTAATGAATCATGCTCAATAAATAACTCAAAATGCTTTTTATTTAACTCATCAAGCTCATCAAATAATTACATGTGATTTCTATCAAGTGTGGAGTGATCTTTAAAAAAAATTTCATACTCTTTTTGTAAATTTAAAACAACAATTTCAAGCCAGCATACGATTTCTTAAGTTTCTTATATGATGCATAAATTTTCTTGCAAACTTAAAGTAATTATTCATAGCTTAGTTCACATACCTCTTCTTGGTCAGACTGACCATGATGATCAGCAACCATCAAGCACAAGTTTGTTGTCTCCTCCTCAGCTTTAGTCTCAGAGGAGTTAGATGTAGAATCTGCCCAGAATGCCTTTGGAACCGCTTCTTATCCTTCATGAATTAAGATTTCTCCTCACCCTTCTCCTTGCTTGGATGAGCTTTAAGTGTAGGACAATCAACTTTAACATGTCTTGGTTTCCTGCATTTGAAACAGACTGTATCAGAAGAACTTTTAAAAATTTTACTATCCTAACATTATTTCCACTTCTGATGATGCTTGTGATTTTTCCTTAGAAAGCTTTTGAATGCCTAGTGATTAAGGCAACATCATCACTTTCAGACCCGAAATAATTTGTATCCTTATAGTTAGCTTTCAGTGCCATAGTTTTCTCCTTCTTCTCCTCACCTGAATCAAGTTGTCTTTGGTTCACCGCTTGTTCGTAAGCAATGAGTGACCTGAAATAACTAGATCGATAAGAGGAGGTGAATTGTGAAAACTTTGTAGCAATAATTAAAACCTGAGCAGGAGTTCTAATTTTTTTTTAATGTTTTTAAATTTTTAACATGAACATTTAAACTACTACGAAGGAAAACCAATTGAACTTAATGTGCAATAATAGAATCCTTTTCATCCACAAATTTCATCAAGCAAATATTATGAA
>NW_021545585.1:0-535 GCF_001605985.2 Dendrobium catenatum
GTGTACGAAATGTCTTCGTACAGCTGATCGTCCTGTAAAAACTAGGTTCGTCCAGTACGAACGGTTATTACAAGGTCGGTTCTAGAAACTGCTGAAACTGTCCTAAGTCGGTTAATCGTTTGGACGAAAATTTTATTCGTCTGGATGAAAATTTTACAGAGGACCGATCGTCCTGGACGATTCCTAACTTTGTCTGGACAAAAATTTTCCAGAGGACCAATCGCCACGGACGATAATTTAATTTCGTCTGGACAAAAATTTTCCAGAGACCGGATCGTCCTGGACGATTATTAATTTCTTTTGTACGACATTTTTCTAGAGGACCAGTCGCCACGGACGATAATATAAATTCGCCTGGACGAAAATTTTCCAGTGAACCAATCGTCCTGTATAATGTTTTATTTCTTCCTGGACGAATAGGACTTAGAAAAAATTTTTGAGCAAGTTCCTATTCGTTCCATATGCTCTATAGGATATAACTGTCTAATCGTCCAGTAAGAACTGGAAATCGTCCTGTACGATCAGTATAAATTTT
>NW_021545586.1:0-294 GCF_001605985.2 Dendrobium catenatum
GGGAAGGAAATGGGTGTGCTGATTGGTTAGCTAAGATTGGAGCTAATCTTAACGTTTATGAGGTTTGTTGATGTCTGATAAATGTTCTCTGCCTCAATTCAGGTATGGGTAATTTCTGTTTTAATTCATTTGTGCTGGCTTATTTTCTGTGGTGGTATCTGCTATTGTTGTTGGATCTCTGGTGGCTGATGATTGGCAGCTTTTGGTTTTTGGCTGGCCATTGCTGTTTTTGGAATTATTTCTGTATGGTATTGCTAAGTGTTCCCGGTAACTCTGTTAGTATTAGTGTTTGTT
>NW_021545587.1:0-312 GCF_001605985.2 Dendrobium catenatum
GCACCCATAGGATTTCTCTTAGGTGGACGCCCACTGATGTAGCGCTGACTCGACCCAAATCAAATCAAACCATTTAAAGATAATGAAAATTAAATTCGTTAAAGTTGACATTAATTGGATCTAATTTATTTAGATCGACACGAGTTCGACTTGCCCAAGTTGTTTCGCCCTGACTTAATTAAAATCAAAATCATTTCAATCTAGATTTAGTTCAACTCCAAACAAAACTCAAATCGATTCAACCTCCTAATTCGACTTAGATTGCCACTAAATTTACTCAACACGAATTTCATTTAACAAAATTTGCTTCGA
>NW_021545588.1:0-253 GCF_001605985.2 Dendrobium catenatum
GTTGAAACTTCTCAAAAATTGTGTTGAACTCCCCAATCATGAAGTTCCTTAAGTATGAAGCCCAATTAATGGAAGTGAACTCACTTAAATTATTTGCAACAGATGAGAGCCTTCTAGGGATTTTATGACTATTTAGTGGAAAGAAAAGGTTAGATAACAAAAACATAATAAAGGTCTTAATTTTTGTTGCATTATCAGATAATCTGTCTGATTTTGAAATTTCTATTTTAATTTCAGTTGACAGAGGTCCATT
>NW_021545589.1:0-940 GCF_001605985.2 Dendrobium catenatum
GTTACGTGATTTGCTGAAGAACGAAAAGGAGAAAGATGATTACCTTCACAGCGAGATGAAGAAGAGAGTGAAAGAGGAGAAAAAAATGAAGTTCGATTAAAGATGATTTGGAGTGAAAAATGAATTTTTAGATTGGAGGTGCCCTAAAAAGTGCGCGAGCCTTGGCTTTCTCGTCATAAACCCTTAATGCGTTTCTCTCTGAAAGCCTTTTTTCTCTCTCAGGATGACACTTATGTCTAATCTTAATTTTCATAATAGCAATTGTATAATATATTAGTGTAAGATGATTACCTTCGCAGCGAGATGAAGAAGAGAGTGAAATAGGAGAAAAAATGAAGTTCGATTAGAGATGAATTACTGTATTTTGGAGTTTCACTGTGATAACATCTTAGCTATTGCCATAGCCAAGAATCTTGTCTTTCCTGCCAGAACAAAACACATCGAGATAGATTACCACTTTATTCGCCAACACATTTCATCAGGAGACATAAATATTCAGCATATCCCCTCTCAAGATCAAATCGTTGATGTCTTAACCAAACTGTTTTCCTGTACTCGCTTTAACTACCTTCGCTCCAAATTAATCATTCGGGTTAAATTAATCATTCGAAACCCGAATGATTAATTTGCGGGAGGCTGTAAGCATACGGTTTATATTTACTTATCCGGTTCCTACTTGTATTTAGAGCTTCGCCTATATACAACTTGTAATCAACATATAAGATTTACATTTCTTTGTTTTACACTTTCTCTACTTCTCTCTGTTCGTTATTCCGCTCTTTCATCTCCTTCCGTCTGGGAGAAATACTCACATCCCCAATTATCATTAGACGTTTCAAAGAGGGAGGAAGGTTCGGCAATTCCCGAAGCATCGGAACATCCTCAATATATAGTTCCTGAAGTGAAGATAAGCTTTCCAAGGAGGAAGGGAGAGACTGTC
>NW_021545590.1:0-642 GCF_001605985.2 Dendrobium catenatum
AATACTATTTGGATTTACAAATAAAAATCTTTATGATAAATTTTCAAAAAAAATGAGTGAGGAGTTTGATATGAGTATGATTAGATAACTTATTTATTTTCTTAGATTTAGTAAGAAGTAGACGGATGATGGAACCTTCCTTACTCAATCAAATTATATCAAGGATATTATTCATAAGAAATATGAAATGGAGAATGCTAAGGAAGTAAATACTCCCATGAGATCTATTATTCAGCTAGACAAGAACACAAATGGAAAATAAGTTGATCATAATAAAAATAATGGGATAACTATATCACTTTTCTATTTAACTGCCAATAGACTTGACATAATTTCAATGTATATCTTAGTGCTATATTTCAGGCTGGTCCAAAAGAATCTCATATTATTACTGTTAAGAAAATTCTTAGATATCTTGTAGGAACCCAAAACTTAGGAATATGATATCTTAGACATAGCATCTCTTTCGAAATCATAGAATATTCTAATTCAAACTTTGTAGGTTTTAGAGTTTATAGGAAAAGTACTTTCGAAACATGCCAATTCAAAGGACAGTCTTTAGTCTTCTGGTCCAGTAGAAAATAAAATTTTGAAGCCCTATCTACTGCTGATGCAAAATACGTAGCTCTAGGGAGATATGTT
>NW_021545591.1:0-245 GCF_001605985.2 Dendrobium catenatum
ACATGGCGTAGCTCCAAAATCTCTCCCTATATGTGTTGCCTTCAAGTTGCAAAGTAGGATGACTCAGGCTTCATTTGAGATGACTTTCTTACTGCTTCTTAAAACAGCTTTCTAGTATAACAAAGCAATAAGAAAGTTGTTTTATAAAGCAATAAGAAAGCCGTCCCAAACGAAAGGTCAGAGGGTCTAGAGGTCACCATGGAGCATGGGGAGGAATTCATGGACTTATTCCAAGGGATTGAATT
>NW_021545592.1:0-352 GCF_001605985.2 Dendrobium catenatum
GCGGGTCTTTTACATGTCTTCTACTACTAGTAGACGATAGGTCTTTTATGTTTGTGTATGATTGATCAAATATTGTGGCTTGCTATTGAATTGCATTTGATTGTATGTTCATTCACTTAAAGCATGGTCCCTTGTTGAAATTGTTTGAGTTCTTTGGGATCATCCTAAATTACAATCTCTAGTCATCATTCCTTCAAGCTTAGATCAAGTCCAAATCAAAGTCTTCTACATTTGTTTGAGTCTCCTGAGTCAAACTGAAAGTATTTGCTTATACTCAAATTTCCCAAATTAGAGTTCCTTGCACTTTAGCTTATTTGATTCAAGTTCAGGCTCTTGTTCTTTTTTTTTTTTT
>NW_021545593.1:0-280 GCF_001605985.2 Dendrobium catenatum
ATTTCTTGAACTGTCTCGACGGACGAAAATGGACCGGAGTTGCCCAGAAATCACTTTTTCCCTTTTCCTCTTCGATTTTCTCTCTCCTGGGCTTTTCTCTCTCTTCAAAATATCTCATGTCTATATATATCCAGACTGATCATCCCGGATGATCGCAACTTCGTCCCGGGACGAACTGGCTTTGGACGAATTTTGTCCAGACGAATTTAATTAACGTCCATGACGACTTTCTCTCGGGAGAATTTTCGTCCAGACGAAATTAATTAACGTCCCTGGACGA
>NW_021545594.1:0-209 GCF_001605985.2 Dendrobium catenatum
CGACGATTTTGCCCCTAGAAACTTTAATATCGGATGGTCCGTTTTAGCCGCTGATTTTTTTATTTAGACGCTGGTTATTACCAGCGATTTCTACGGCCGATAAGCCGTCGGTAATGAACCGACGGTTGTCCGTGGTTTTCATGTCGAAATTTAACGGCATTTTACTCGCAATTTTGGGCTCACTAATTTTTAGTTGTTTTAGCCAGGGG
>NW_021545595.1:0-210 GCF_001605985.2 Dendrobium catenatum
ATCAATATCATCTAGAATGCCTTTTGGAATCAAAGAGCGAGTCATAATAAAAGAAGAAATTGAAGAAAAAGCTGATTCAATAAGCAAAAATTTTTCTACCAAAGAAAAGGATCAAGACTGCTAAGTATTAAGCCTAAACATCATCAGCATATAGAGATGTGAAATCTTAACTATATTTGGAGCAATTCTCATAACAAGATCTTGACCTTT
>NW_021545596.1:0-271 GCF_001605985.2 Dendrobium catenatum
TATCTGGTTTTCAATTGCTACATGAAAATTACGAAATAGTTGCCTTCCCTTGATATCGGTGTGGAATCTCCTATTATTCCCATATGGGTCTCCTTCCCTAACCTTCGTCCGCACCTTTTTGCTCCCAAAGTTCTTCATGCTTTGGGTTCCTTGTTTGGTCTCCCCCTAAAAACTTATTCTGCTACTTCCGTGGGTTCACGGCCTTCTTTAGCTCGGGTTTTGGTGGAATTAAGCATTACTAAATCTTACCCTGAGAAAGTTTGGTTGGGGT
>NW_021545597.1:0-231 GCF_001605985.2 Dendrobium catenatum
TTTAGTGCTTATCGAGCTTGTTCGCGAACATATTTAACAAATTTTTTTAACTGTCAAACAAATACGTTCATAAACATATCTATGAACAAACACATTTATAATAAAAGCAATTGTCTATTTATTAATTGTATAGTCAAATATTAATTATTTTTATCGAGCTTATTCACGAGTTCAAAATCGAACACGAATCGAGCTGTAGGGCTGCAAGCGAACCAAACGTTCGACGAACTA
>NW_021545598.1:0-1586 GCF_001605985.2 Dendrobium catenatum
GCGAGCGGAGGCCGAGGCCGAATTTTCGGAGCCCACATTCATTACCATATTTTGTTATTGTTGGTGTATTCCAACATCTTGTTGATTTCAATGCTTCAATGAATATTTGCTGATCTAAATTATTCGTTGCTTCAATTATTTTAGTCTATAGACTTATTTCTTTTGTAGTTTCTTATGACACTAGTATGATGTAAGGGTTTCATTTCTGCATTAGCTTTGGTATATTCTCACCTGTTGTCCTTTAAATATATTGCATAGATTTATAATCAGGAATTTTTTATTCCTTGTTTACTTGTTCATTTTCCAAAAGTTGTTCTGAATATCTTCTTTCTTGAAGCACCCATAGATAATTATGACGAACAATCCTACAACGAGATCAAACTTTTGCTGAGATATTATTTTCATTCATAGTGTTTTATCTTTTTGTTGTGGCTATGCTCTCACTTATTTAATGGTTGCTTTATCAGATTATTCCTGAAAAATGCAAATATTTTGTTTTGCCTACCAAAATTGAGATTCGTCTTGTAAAAGCTGAAGCTGCCTCATGGCCATCCTTAGAGTATAATAAGGATAAAGCACTTCCTCAAAAGATTATCGTCCAATCAGGTACTTTAAATTTGTACATTATGCATTATGTTATTATTGACATTAATATTTGTTGCTATATTTTTCATATTGTAGAGAATTCTGTGTGCTCAAAATGTTCTAGCTTTGCTATTATATCTATTTTTTAATTTAAATACGTGGGTTATTTACTTAATCCTGTTTATTACATTAATTTTTTTATCCATGTTATGATTTTTGGATATTCGATTTTTTACTCTTTTTTATACTTATGTAGTCATGTTATATTAAACTGTTCTTATTTATAAGCATCTAAAAATGAATTAGCTAATTAATGCGATGTGTTCAATTTTTCCAGAGATAGAAACAAAGTAAAGGTTTGAATGAGAATTATGTTCATGGCAGAGTGTATTTGAAAACAATGGCAAGGCCATATGACTAAGTTTTTAGACACCTTTTGCGATCAAGACAGTTGATTTTTCTTGCAAAGGTGTTTGACTAGCTGATGAAAAGAGAGGGGAAGGAATGAAGGATATGATTGATGCTTTGAATATTATATGCAAAAGAGAGCTATTAAATGGTTAAACCAGAAGAGTAAAGTAGATATTATCTATTAGATATGACTCTTCTTGGTTGGCTTTTCCTTTCCTCTTAGAGCTCATTTGGTTAATCAAAGTTAAAGTTTTTTTTTTCTTAAGTGGTGCCATCATTTGGTTGAACCTATTTAGAAACCGAAATAGGTTTTTAAATCTATAAACACTTTCAAAACAAAAATTGATGATTTTATTTCACTTGAGTGGAAACTAATTATTGTTTTCTAAACAACCAGATGTGCTCTTAAATGAATAATGCTTCTCCTTGATTTTGATAGGAAATACTTGAGTTCGCAAGTAATCCTAACTCAAACCAGTGAAAATTCAACAGCAAAACTGCTGTCCACAGCAGAAAAACAGCAGGAAACAGGGAAAAACTGAGAGAAATGCGGTAGAAACTCGTAGGGAAACGAAGCAAACACTTTTATT
>NW_021545599.1:0-208 GCF_001605985.2 Dendrobium catenatum
TTTGAATTTCTGATTCTGATGCTATTTTCTGTAAGAACAGGTTGTGGGTACCTGTGTTTGGGGATTTGAGGAAGGAGATTATGTACGAATCTCATCATTTCAGTCCAGTATCGGTATGGCACCGTACGAGGCTATTTATGGCAGGAAGTGTCGTACTCCTTTGACTCTGCTTGAGGTCGGAGATAGACAGGAACTGGGTGCCACTTTC
>NW_021545600.1:0-636 GCF_001605985.2 Dendrobium catenatum
ACTACATTTGAAGAATTCTTCTATAGCCTCAAAATTTCACATTTGTTAAGCTTCCAATTTTTTTAAAAGAAATAAAAGGTGTTATAGTTTAGACATCTTATCGAGTTAGAAATTCATGCTAAAAAGAGTGGCTTTGATCTTTTCAGAATGGATAGTCTCCATATGATTAAAGCTCTATTCTCAACCAAGGGAAGAATTGTGATGCTCCAAAATTCAATTTTAAATAATTATTCTTTAATCATTTAATATACAACAATCAGAGCTATCTAATTTCTTTTATTAATATAATACCAACAAAAATGAAATTATTGATCAAAACAGCAATATATACATCTGCATTCATTTCTCCAAAAATTATTAACACTACTCAGAATCTATATAATCATATTATAACTATTTTTCCATGAGTATAAAAGAATAGTTAAAATATTAAAAACCTAAATTTGAAGGATCCTGATCAATCTCACACTCATGCTCCCTGCTATGACATGAAATCATTTATTTATAAATAATGAGTTTAAGAGCCTAATAAGTAACCAAATCTTACATATGAACTAAAAGTACGATAACGAAGTAATATGCATGTTAGTATTCAAATCAAAATAGTATTAAAATAATAATATAATATAAATATAA
>NW_021545601.1:0-1224 GCF_001605985.2 Dendrobium catenatum
TACAACTACATAGCACTAGATTGTATCGATACTCTATTTGTAGGTAGGATAAAATTATAATCACTACGAAATCTAGCATTTAGGCTTCGTTTGGGATGACTTTCTTACTGCTTCTTAAAGCAGCTTTTTAGTATAAAAATTTTCAATTTTAAATTAGAAAGCTAGTTTAAGAAGCAATAAAAAAGCTGTCCCAAACTAAGGCTTAGTTAAATCTACTTCGTTGGTCCTAAAATTGCTGTGAAATGTCATTACAACGCATTGCAATTACAGCTGTGATACAACAATTTTAAAACTGTTGCAAAGAAATTAGTGGCGGATATAACCGCCGGGATGAATGAAAAATTATGATGTGATAGCCCTATTTTTTGGTAGTACTTGAAAGAAAGCTATGATAGCCCTAAAAAATAAATTTTCATTGATTCTTAGAATGGCTGGTGTCTTTCTGCTCTAATAAGTTATTCTTATATAGGCTAAGTCAGGGGGATCATGTGATAACGTAGTACATTGATCTATGTAATCCTCTCTAAGGATAGTGCCTCGAGAAGCATAGGTAGGCTTTTCACCTTATAGACTTGCTAATTAATAGTAACTATAGCTGAGTAGCTTTGGCAAAACTGCTAAAAGAAACAACTCGCCTATCCTCTCTCGTTCCTATCAGCAGAAAGTCTCTTGTGGAAAAGTTCATCATCAGGAGGAAGAAAATAATACTCACAGAAATGACCAAATATTGGCATATCAGTTGTGGTAGATATGCAGCTCTTACGAAGTGATAATCAACTCAGAATTGAACCCTTGAAAATAATTCAACCGCACAGCTCACCCATGAAAAATTAAGGAATGCCCTCAAAGCTAAACGTGAACGCATATTTAGCCTAATAAACCCCTTAACTCTTTCAAAACATTCTTATGTGTCTGCTAAATATAATGAGCTAGCACAAGTGACATAGCTATCCCAATAAAGAATTTTGGGGCCAGTTTAGTGAATTGAATTGTTATATATGATGGCCCAAATCCCAATAACTCACATTATCTGGTTTATTTCATAATGCCAAATGCAAGCTCTAATATATCACACATCTCATAATTCATTTGATTTATAATATTCTCAAGTGGGTTGAGTTCTCCACATTTTAATTTGATTAAAGAAATGATAATGATTAATTTATGTAGTTTCTAGAAATTACAATATATATATAAATGAAATTAATTTCATCTTTTGTTGCC
>NW_021545602.1:0-374 GCF_001605985.2 Dendrobium catenatum
AATGATTTTCTATATTCAAATGTCTAAATTGAATTATTTTTTGATAAATTTTTCTTACTTACAATGTTATATCACTTATTAAATTCTATGAATTTCTATGATTTAACTAATGTCATTAGTTTTAGATTGCATACCTTATACTAATCACCATTTAAATTAAATTTTCAAATGAATTTCATATAATTACTTACATTTCTCGTCTATTTCTTCTTCACTTTTTGTTGTGTCAAAAAGGGGGAAAAATTATAGTATTTGTATGTTTTATTTTCGTATGTTTGTTTGCATTTTGATTTTGTGTTTGACTTTTTATTTTTGGCTTGTGTTATTTTGTTAAAAATTTTTGAAAAATAAAAAATTGTGTTCTTTATACCTCC
>NW_021545603.1:0-296 GCF_001605985.2 Dendrobium catenatum
CTCGCTCCCTCTTCTTATACTTGGCCGCGGCTCCAACTGCCTCTTCTCCGACCTTGGATTCGACGGGCTCGTCGTCCTCAACCGCTCCTCTATCGACGAGACCGTTGAAGTGGTTGGGCCGGGTCGGGTTCGGGTCGGGAGCGGGTAGCCGTTCAATCGGCTCGGGGTGAGGACGGCGGTGGAGGGCTGGGGCGGACTGGAATTCGCGGGAGGGATACCGGGGACGGTGGGCGGGGCGGCGTTCATGAATGCCGGGGCTAACGGGCAGGAGACGGCGGAGGTGGTGGAGAGCGTGG
>NW_021545604.1:0-872 GCF_001605985.2 Dendrobium catenatum
AAATATTAAAACATGAATTTAAATTAAAATCTCCTTTTGATCTATAATCAACAAATAACTTCAAATCAAAACAACTTAAATAATAAAATCCTTTGAGACATATTAAAGCCACACAATATTCTTCACACATTATTGATGGTTTGTTAGGACAACTAACTCTAATCTTAGGCTAAGCCGATAGCATTTTTTAGTGTGATGTGGTTGCCTTTGTCTAGAGGATATCCTTTGTACGTTTATTTACTTTCTGCATTCTAGATGTCATACCATGCATGATTTGATCAAAAACTACAAAAAGGAACAAAATCCACATGTTAGGTCAATTCGCTTTAGAGAACCAATTCAGCGGAGATTTAAATTAATGTAATATATGGGTTTCAGGAAAGGTTTCATGAAATGAAGAGTCACTATGAAAATGATGGTTATGCTTAACTAGTTAATGAAGAATTGAAAAAGTTTCATATGATTTTTATTATCATGAAAAAGGCAAACGATTAAGCAAGCACCAATGAAATAATAACTAGTAGACTTCAAGCTAGCTGATTATAATATAGTCGAATTTTAAAAGAACAATGCAATTAGATAATATCTAAAGTTTAAGAAGGAAATGAGAAATGAGATAGATCTAAGATAACATACAACTGGCTATTGAAGAAAAAACCTCTTTCAATTGTGTTTCTAATGAAGAAAATGTAATGAGTTTTTCCAAAAGTCTATTGATATAACCAGAGTTTCCATGGACCATAATTAAAAATATTGGGGCTTATTTAGGTTTTGAGATCAAGAATTTCTATTTGCGCAAGAACTTGTAGCTAATCCCACTTTCTACCGAAAGGCGACTTTCAACAAAGGAAATCGCATGGCTCTAGGTTTCA
>NW_021545605.1:0-303 GCF_001605985.2 Dendrobium catenatum
CGGAACCTACGCAATTCCACCTTTGTAAGAGGCGTACGCCTCACTGGGACTGAGGCGCGCCTCAGAGGCGCAATTGCGCAATTCCTGATGAGGCGTACGCCTCACTGGGATATGGCCCACTCACTTAAATTGAATCCTTTTCTCCCCCTATACCCGAAGGCACCCGATTTCTCCCCCTTCAGTTCGCGAAACAGAGCTCCCGCATGCTCCAGTTCGCGAAACAGAGCCTCCTGCAAGCCGTCGGCCTCCTTCCCGCCGCTCCTCCCGCCGGCGCCGCCTCTCTCCGACGAAGTTGAAACTTCC
>NW_021545606.1:0-223 GCF_001605985.2 Dendrobium catenatum
GGAAGCGTCCCCGCCGCAATTATTTTCAAAGGTATCACCATTGACTGGGAGATCCACAGAACCTCCCATATTCACATCACCCTTCATGCTGCATCCTGGTTTCTCCACAACAGTGAAAAACTGTTCAACCGAAGAAGAAGGCACCTCAAGCCTACCAGCTTTACTTCTTAACCCATAACTTCTAAATTCTTTAACCAACTGACCTTTATTTAATCTTTCCTGT
>NW_021545607.1:0-316 GCF_001605985.2 Dendrobium catenatum
CCTAAGCTCTCAACCAATAGGCCAAGGAGAGTTGTAGATATTCAAATGTCAGTCATAGTTAATTTAATTTATGAAAACTATTTCTCATCCAACTCAAACAAAAACTGACAAACAAACAAACAAATTTCTTACCAATCAAATAAGAAAAAAAAATCACTTTCAACTCAAATATTTTTGTCATTTGCATCTTCATAATCTCATCTGGTTGGAATTAGGAATGAAGAATCTTCTAGTAACCATAGTTTTTAACGTGCTAGTTAATCCTTCCGGGCTTTGTTTTTCTTGGTTTAAACTTTAAAGTTTGGCGGGCAGATAT
>NW_021545608.1:0-374 GCF_001605985.2 Dendrobium catenatum
TTTGTGTGGCATCCAGTTTAGAGATTTTCCTAGAGTCTTTTGAGACTTCTAGTTTGGGGATCCGCTTAGTATAATAAGATCCCTTAGTAGTTTTGTGGAATAAGGTAGCGTTTAGTATGCAAGTTGTCTTGTTATTGATCCTTACTAATTTGTTAGAAGACAAGTGTTAAAAAAAAAATAAAGGAAAAGAGATTTTAGTAGATAACTTCTGGGGGAATTTAATAGTAGTCCATTTGGAAGTTCTTGTAAGTCTTTTTGAGATCTATAGGATGAATTTCGGAGTTTGAAGTATTAAAGAGCTTTAGGTAGGAAAGTCTCTAGTGTCCTTTTAGGAAGAAAGATAGTTCCTAATTATTTGAATTAGATCCCTTTAG
>NW_021545609.1:0-216 GCF_001605985.2 Dendrobium catenatum
AGAAGCCCGCAGCAAATAAACTGAAAATGACAACAAATTCACACATTAAAGGTTTATTAACTTCCACTCGCACCCCCACTTCTTAAAATTTGAGTATTCTTTCCATTTTCATCAATATTTCCTCCATTGATTCACAGCAGGCATCAATTCCTAAGGCGATGTTCCAACCCATCCGGAGGAGGGGGAAAAGGAACAATTAAACAAATTTAGGGACAA
>NW_021545610.1:0-209 GCF_001605985.2 Dendrobium catenatum
TTCTGTCTGCTTGTATCAGTGTTGCAGATCCGGTGGCGTTGCGTTCTTGATATTGACTCCCCCCTTTCTCAATCACCGGGGAGGATTTTCTGGATTCGGGAGTCAAAGGCTGTTGATTTGGGGAGAACTCCCTTCAGGATCTTTGGTGTAGTAGACTCGTTATTTTGGTATTTGTAGACACCAGAACAATTTTCTTCTCGAGTATGGAA
>NW_021545611.1:0-236 GCF_001605985.2 Dendrobium catenatum
TTCCACGAGACGCCGGAATTCCGCCCGACTTCCAAGTGACGCCGGAATTCCGCCCGACCTCCAAATGATGTCGGAATTCCGCAGGACCTCCAAGTGACGCCGGAGTTTCACCCGAACTCCAAGTAACGTCGGAGTTTTTCCTGAATACTAACTAACGCCGGAATTCTCCTCGGCCGCCAACTGGCTTCGGACTTTTACCCGACGCCAGACCTCCGCTCGTCGCCAAGTTTCTACCT
>NW_021545612.1:0-1647 GCF_001605985.2 Dendrobium catenatum
CTGAACATAATCCATTCTTAAAATGGGTTGACTCTAACCAAAAAAATTCAGATTGGTTTCGAGTCTAGTTTTTGTGTTATGTAAATTTTTGACACCCTTAACTTGGTAGCTATTTTTGAAGGTTCTCTCACTTTCATTAACCTTAGGTCAAATCATATGAAAGGACATAATAGTAAAATCATATCATTTCAAAATAATCATTAAAAACAATTTAATAATAGATTTCCCGTAGTTTAAATTATGGGCTTGATTGGGCTCCTAATTGTAAAAGATAATTTACATTATTTTGCTATAAAAATATGCTTAGTGGAGGATCGTTATAATTTGAAAAGACTCGTTTGAAGCTCTAGAGATTCATAAATGTTAGCGGAGGCTCGCTATAATTAATTTTCGGATCTTGAATCTCTACATCTCTATGGAGTAGGCACAAAATTGTGTAACTACCCATTAACTTTGTGGAGGCACATTGCTCATATTAGGCTTCGTTTGGGACGGCTTTCTTACTGCTTCTTAAAGCGGTTTTTTAGTACAAAAATCTTAACTTTTTAACTAGAAAGCCGTTTTAAGAAGCAGGAAGAAAGCCGTCCCAAATGAAGCCTTAATTTGTTAGTTGGAAGTTTTGGCTATCAATTAATAAGTTTTATTTGGGACAAGTTTTTTGCTACTTTATAAAACTATTTTTTAATACAAAAATTTCTAATTCAAAAAAAAAAAGTACTAAAAAACTGTTTAAGAAAGCAGCAAAGAAGCTACCCCATGTTTTGAAGTGCTTTTTTATTATTTCTTAAAATAATTTTTTAGTATAAAAACTAAAATTTGTTCTAGAAAGTTGCTTTTACGAAGAAGTAAGAAAGCTGTTCCAAGTAAAGCCTAAGAGGTCTTAAGCTTAAGTCTTATCTTGTGTGTATAAATTTGCCTTTCTTGACCTGAATGTGTCAAAAGCAAAAACAAAATAATAATAATAATAATAATAAAGACTTAATGGAGGTCTACAAAGGTTTATAGATACCTTTGAAGTGTATTAAAAGTAATGATAATAATTTGTTATTGAAAATAATTGCTTATTAATATGCATAAATTGGAATAATTAATTTTATCTATTAAAATTTAAAAGAAACTTCTTCCTCACTTGCATCCATTAAATCCCTTCATTATTTTATTTTAAGTGGTTTTTATACATGATTGACCTAATAAAATTTTCAAGTTTAATTACTCTATTTTCATGTGCTTGAAATATATTGATAGTGTACTTTTTTAAATTTTTTTAAAAATTTTAAGTCAATTAAGACAAATTCATACATATTACATATACAAGTTTCACATTCAATACCTCTTGATTAATAATCAAAGTTCTCAACTAATAGATGAAAATGACCTCATTAACTCCTTCAGAGAACCTCATAGATTGCTTAAGAATAACATAATTACTCAGTTCCTTCAAATAATTGGCTTATGTTTGGACTGCTTGGCTGCTTGCATAGCAAACATAGCTCAAGTTAACAACATGAACACAACTGTTTACTGAAGCCTGTTGAGGATCATTTTTTTTAAATAAAAATCCGACAACATTTTTGTTTGCTTGCTTCTACTTTTATTTTAAAAACAATTTCTTTTATCCGCCAGCTCCACTCGCCCTTTATCCTCCAA
>NW_021545613.1:0-8553 GCF_001605985.2 Dendrobium catenatum
AGCATTTTTCTTTCACCATTAGCTCAAAGGCTTTCTCGGCATAATCTTCTGTGTTGTTATGGCATTCAATTTTCCAGACATGCAATTGAATTACAACAAAGAATATTTTCATTTGATTTATTAACTATTACTTGATAACCTAGTAGGTAGAAGCGTTCTTATTTGAATTCTCAGTGTGCATGTCTTCACTGACTATTGAGGCGATATAATATTTATTAAAAAGTGTCGTTTTCCTACGAGATGATACTAGCTTTTCGATGATTATACAAAGTACACTTGAACAACCATAGATTCAAACACATTTTATTCTTTCATTCTAATGCATCAACAAATTTTCGATTGTCTACATATTGTGCTATATAGAAGCGCTAGGCTTGTATACATTCTTTTAGTTTACATCGTGAATACATACATCACTCTACTAAGACTGGGATACTAACAGAGGACTTCTCGTTATCCTATTTTGTATATGAAGCAAAATCTATTTTGTTGTACAATTGGGAAGATTCTTTTTATAAATATAAGAGGGTGAGTCTATAATAAATTGTAGCCGTAGGTATCTAAATAAACGAATAAATGGTTCACGGAAGTCTTTAAAAGATTCACTAGCTCGGGTTCATAAGAGGTACAACGTAAATCGCAGTAAAGATCAACATTATATCACTGTTTCTCTATGTGTATACCATACCTATATTCACGTTGCTAATTGGCTTATTCAATTTTCTTTGACGATTAGGCAAAAATTAGTTTGCATATGAACTTTAATGCAAGAACTTAAATATGCAGTAAAGACAAATAACGCCTTTTATACGCTAACATGAAGGTTTTAATATTCCACTCTCAAACTATGTGATTAAGGAATTGACAAAATTAAATTCAATCGCCAATTTAATTCACAGAAATGATATATTATCCTTTAAAAAAAACTGATTTAAAAGTATTAATAATGAATATTATAAAATAAACGTTCTAACTCTGATTTACATTTTATTTATTTGGATGGACGCTAATATCAAATCACTGGAGTATCTAAGCTAAAATTGCATAAGTTCATTCTCCAGCTCTATCGAAAAACGCAATCAAAAATATAGAATGGCATATTCTGGGGGGACGACCATGTGATCCTATTGTGAGTTGGACTTTGGTAATTCGTCAGGCGGGCCTGACTCTGATTTATGAAACCAGATTCCAAGATAAAATAAAACATGGTCAGTCTCTAAAGGAGAGGGCAGAATTCTTTTAGACTCAACCAAGTCTTACATGGGTCTAATTTTCATATTTTAAAATGAATAGTATGAATATAAATTTTAAGGAATTCTCACTTTCTGGCTTTGGGAGACCGTGGGATTTTACAATTTCGCGCCTAGCACAACGTGGTATGTAGGATTTGAGATTTCTAGACACACAATTAAAATTTCATCTTTTACTCCAAATTTCGATAATTTACTAGAATTAGTTTTATTCTTTGCAGATTACATTAACGACTACACTCTCTGCTACGAGCTCAATCGCTATAGTAGATCAGCAGTCTTTTAAGTAGTTTACCCTCGCAATTCAGGTGGTTCAGCAAGCAGAAGCGCTGCATTGGAATATACTAAATTACGAGACTAGTTTTTACTCTATACTGGCAAGCCAAACTGCAAGATGAATTTCTTTCAGTGTTCTCGTGCAAGGAACATGTCCACGATCCGATCTGCATTTTTGGTAAAATAATACATTCTAATCAAAATATTCGGCGGTACAAATAAGGCTCTACGCCCAGATTTGGTCAATGCTCTGTTGTGTAACACTTATCTGTATTCTCTAAAACGGCATCAAAATGGTCCCTCAGAGACCAAATGTGAGGAGGCAGGCTGGTTTTAGTGGTGGGAACACTGCTATTAAAGAATGATCTGTTATTTATTCTCAAAAATTACACTCTTTCCAGTAACAAAACTTTTAAGAATGCAAATTGTTGAGTATAACACGCCTGTACAGGTCAAGGTAGTAGTGGTACAAACGCTATTTCGTCAAATACTTCGCTATTTCTTAAAGGTTTGAAGACAGATCAATGAAAAAGTGCCTAGCGCTTTAAGGTTTCATGTGAGTAGTCACATTTGTATAACTCAAAATATGTCAGGCTTGCAAGCTTACTGAATTTAACATTTTTTTTTTTTACAAAGCGTTCAACTTCAATTTATAAAGGTTCGATTTTTTTTTTCTTGATGATAATAGAAGGTCGAAAAAATTTCGCTAACTTTTTTCTTTTGCCGGCGTATTTTATTTTTCATCGGTTTTAAGTTTCAACGGCTGAGTGCGCCAGGATTTTGCTATTATTGTTCCTCCTATGCATGTTTTCTTGGATGCGGTTTTAACGTTTTTGACCTAAGGAGGCATATTAACCTTACAAGCCCAATCACGACGAGCGTTAAGCCGTCAAAACTCCAAAATGTAGTGTTATAGCCCTGCGCAGGGTAGTATTTAAAATTTTTTTTTAAATTTTTTAAATATTAAAATTAAACTTTAAGTTATCACGGATTATTCATGCAACTGATTTCGTAGCTGATTAAGATGCTAAATTAATTTTATGAGCCAAGTGGGCGACGTCAAGAGAATAACTAGCTTCGGTTAATTTTTGCTTCTCTCTCGTATTTTAAGCTGGATTTCTGTCTTACCAATCTTTTTTCTGGCATTAAATGTTATTCACACAAGGTTATATGTTCTTTGCGGCTGGAGGAAATTCAACGCGTCGACTTGGACTAAGTTTGCGTCTTACGATGCCTTTCTGGTGTTTTTTTTTTTTGCGCTCTTTTCTTACTTTGGTGTGAGCTATTTCGTCTTTGTTCGTTGCTTGCTTTATTTAATTTTTATTTTTTTTGAAAAATTTTATTTTCTTTTAAAGATAGTTTAAATAAAAAATATTGAACACTAATAACACATTTAAAGACGGATCTTCTGAATGTCTAATTCATCTAGCAGAATGGATTTCGTAGAGTACTGGTTTATCGGGCTTTATGCAAAGTCTAATTGAGGCTTTTATCAGGGTTTATTATAGTAATTATTATTTTTGGTTTATTTGACTTGTTAGAATTTAATTAATTTATAATTTTACCCTAATAGTGTCCCTGTCCCATCCCGTCCGGCGGATCGAAGCTGAGGGCTAAGTTCGCATTCGTCTGAGTCTGGAGGCGTGACGTACCGCCTTGTTTTTTAATTTAGCTAGTATGCTATGTCGACATAGCATGCCGATATATTATAAAATATCTTTCTTTTTTTCATAAATTTTTGCCTCACAACCCCAGAATTCTTAGTAGATAGTTTTATGAATTCATTTGAGCTATTGGCTTTTTTTAATCAATAGATCACGGAAGAATACAATGAATGAGTACCGTCTGGCTGTCTGTAAATACACATTTTGTTTATTCAATTCACTCATGACAATTTTTTGTTAGAGGAAGCCGATATTAAGGAATTCTGGGACCTTCTAATTTATTATACAAAATTATCCCTTTTATAGATCTATACAAGGGATGTCTTAATAAAGAAATAAATAACTTCTAATTGATAGCATTAATTGCTCATCAATAATGATAACTTCCTAATTCAGGGCTACGCTGAAATATAGAAGGATATTATCGGCTGGTGATCCATGTGAGCCTCCCACGGATTCCTGCATCCTGCCGCATTGTGGGATTTTTTCAAGGAATGCCAAGGGAATGACTGAGATTTTTGACACTAAATGCACTTCTCTTTCATGGGTTTATCTAGCATGCAATAAATGATACCAGGTTATGGCTAGATTGGGTAGTGAAGTGCCTCTTTTATACGTTTCAGGTTACAGTGGGGAGTTTAATAATCAGTACAAAACTAAGTGACCGGGTCGCACCCATTTAAAGCTACGTAGAACTTTGAGATTCATGCACACTTCTGAGTTTATCTTCTCATCTAGCATCTTTAGCAGCTAATCTCTTCGCAATATCACTGAATAAAGGTATCATCGGCCGGGAAGCTTATTCGGGCCCATGATCTCAATTGGCAATATGGATGGACTCTCTGGTGAACGTAAATAAATTCAACGCACTTCAAAAAATGTGTTGCTACCAGTATACCGTAGGTACCGAGCGTGCGAAACTCTGTGGAACCTTCGATTTGCTTGTCAGTCTTCCCTCCTTGCAGGCATCGACGCCTTCCAGACTGCAATTATTTGTACTATACTGAAGCACGGACTCAAAAATAGAGCTGTATTGTGCCGTTTGCTAGGTGAAGGTTAGGGAAATGAGTGAATTGCCTCCTACCTTTCTCTTTTTCTATTGGCGGAACAATGCATCTTTCCATAATGGCCACACCGTGCGCCCAAACCGGCCCTCCCCCGGTCCGGGGATTGCCTGGCGGAAGGCAGGGGGTTCCCCGCCGTGACGCAGCGGCTTGTTAGGGGTTTGCGTGAAATTTTTTTTTTTTTTTTAAATCACCCCCCGGCGTGGTCGGGTTTCCGTATCTGTTTCTCTCCTCGCCTCCGGCAATTATTATTCTATTTTCCGCCGGAAAAAACCGTTTAAAAGCAAGTTGGTGATTTCTTCCAGTAGCTCAGCAATCTTTTTACTCGGGAGGCTTTTCGCAATAAAGGATATCCCACCCTCTCTGCAGACCAATTAGTGATACCAATATAGCTCATTGCTACCGTTCGGGGATAAAACCTAAATAAATTTCCCACTCGATTGGAGAGGATATGGCTAACTTCTTTTCGTTCAATTGCCTGCCACAGCACGAGTAATTACGCCCAACTCATGAACTAAAACAGGCCTGGGGGCTTCATAAGCGGGATTGCCTGTACCTATTAATTTATCCTTTTATTTTGAATATCTGTTCTTTTTATTCCGTCTCTTCCTAACGTCTCTTGCTGGCTCTATTGTTCACTTCCCGTAGAGTAGCAGCTTAACCCCTGAATGTGGCCGTTAGTAGTCCCTTTAAGAAAACGCTTTTCGCAATATATTTGTGGATTCCTAGCCAACCGGTTTCTTAGAGCTTAACGTCACAGTCCAATACTTTCTTTCAGGTATATTATTATTAAAGCTCCGCTGACTTGAACGACACTGTATGAGCTTCGTGGTAGGCTACCACCATAAGCATAATTTCCCTTAAGAATACACTAATTAGTTCTAGCTCCCTCCTCCTCACTTGCCTAAGTAAAGGGTTTTGTATTCATCATCACTGGTGTGATTATTTTTATCATCAGGTATGTGCATCGAGGTTAGTGCTTTAGTTTTAGGCCTCCTTCAATGAGATGCTAAGTTAAATGATCCTTTAGAGGTACTCGCTCGCTTAGGGTGTTCTTGTAAACTCATGCTAGTGCATCTTGAATCATCTTAGTGATTCTCTCATGCATTTTCATCAATCATGGTGGGTAGTGAAGTTTTAGTTTTCCATACTCATTGATGACTTATGGATCTACTGCTTTTCGCTTAGTGTTTATCTTAGGTCACTAGCATCAATTCATGCTCATTACACAATAGAACATATTGGATACAAAAATTTTTGTTGGTGACAACTAACCTTACTAACAAGTCTTATCATGTTGAAGGTGAAAAATTGAGGAAAAAAATTAGTATCGTGAACAATGAAGAGCCCCTATATACATGAAGAATCCAATAGCATGAAGTTCAAAATTATAGAGCTTATGGCACACCAAGACGGGTGGGGGAGTTGGATTGATCTGTTAAAAATCTTTTGCTTTTAAAAAAAATGTGATATGAAGAAGCATTTAAGAGAATAAATTATTCAAACTAAATCCAAAAGTAAATAAATTTTTAGAAAATAAATATATATTTTTATTTTTTCTTAATTTCAAAATAAAACTTTAACCAAATATTTTTTCACCTAAAAATCTTTCACAAAAATAATCAAAAGTAAACTAAAGTGCAAAAAATAAATGACAAGAAAATAAAGAATATGAAAACCAAATTTATTATTTTTTTGTCGAAATCAACCTACCGCTCCCCAAAGGCCCTTCTCTTTAGGTATTACACTAACTCATACTCCTTTGGTACTCTACCAGGTATAGAAACCCTTCTCCCTTAATAGATGGAGAATAATCTTTATAGACTCTAAAGAATCTCCCTCTTTCTGCCATCCATCTTGGTAGAGATGCCACTCCCTCATTTAGCTCCTAACTACGATAAAGATGATAACCTTTATTTAGTTCCTCGCTTCGACGAAGATGACGCTTCTTCCTTCACCTTAATATGGCGGAGATGTCATACCTCTTTCCGCCTTCCAACCCGACAAAGATGCCACTCCCTAACCTCTCGGCTAGAAATACTTTCACCCAAAAACTTCTCTTCCTAAAGAACTTCTCAAGAAGCTCCACCAATACAATAGGAGGGCCTAGGTGTAAGCTATTTGGAGCAATCGTATATCCCATCACACCCCTTGACCCCTTAAGGAAAACTCTCTCTCCCTAGTGATGTGCACACTCTCCAAAGCTCTCTCTCACAAAAAAGATGTCTCTAACTATTCAACTCTCTAACCCTCAAGTTATATTTTGAGTTTATAAAGTGATCTCTTAAAAAAAAAAACTCTAATTTTAAAAGTAATTGCTCTGACCATATAGTACGATTCATGGATTGTGTTATCTGATTAGTTCAATTATTTAATTGCTCACCCTTCACAATACATAGTTGTTCAATACGATTATATATATTAAATTGTAAATCATACAGGATGAATCAAGGTTCATCCATTGAGCTCTTTGTTAGATCATCCTATATGATGTTGGTCCTATAGTATGGTTATTAATGATGATTAGATCATTATTTGATTTCTTAATCTATAAGATTAAATTAGATAATATTAATTAATGTTCATAACTTATGAAATAGTGCGTATAATACAATTAGTTTAAATTTTAAAATTCAAATTTGCATAACTTATGTAACATGGATTCAACGGTGGGGTTTTATCAAAATACCTTATCGTCTTGTACGATATAAGGTCATAAGTATGATTAGTTATAGGTAAATTTAATTAATTAAATCTAATTAAATATTCAAATTAATTTTTTTAATCTAATTAAATATTCAAATTATTTTTTTTTAAATAGGTCATATCGTATTATTGAGATCATATAATACAATTAGACAGAAAAATTCAAATACCAATATTTTTACTCCCATTTGTGAGCATGTGCTAGATTGTCTAGCTAACATACACCTAATAAGTACATAATATAATTTAAGAAAAATAAAAACTTACATACCTAATTATTACAAACTAATTACTTTAATAATGCATTCTGCTAGCTCGGTGTACATTGTACTTTAAAAGGTTAGTGACACAAAAGAAAATATGTAATTTATAAAAAAGAAACAAGTGAATAATCAGATCAATAAAATTTGTAATAATCAAAATAATAAGTCGGGCTCCTAGATTGTAACCCAAAATATGTCTTTTTACCTCGTATTAGGGTTAATAGGGTCATAAAGAAGGCCACACCATTAAAAAGATAAAACAATATATTATTGGAAAAGTACAGTCTGACTTAGATGCATGAAGTGCACATGTGAACCATGTCTTTAATATGATATTCTCCCTCTTACATGGTCCTTTTGTGGGTACCATGAGCCAGTCTTTGGGAGTAAGTTCTTTGGGTGAGTCTATAAGAATTATTATGTAAGACAAATCTATGAAAGTGAGCTCTAAGAAAAAGTGGCGAGTCCTCGGGACTAAATGATGAGCCCCCTAAGCAAAAGTGGCTATGAGCTAGAGATGAATTCTATTAGTAAACTAATGGCCATATGCTTTATAGGTGTGAGCTTCTTGTAGCTTGATATGGGATATCCACGAAAGGTGGGTGGCGTTGATAGTGGATAACTAGTGTGGTAGAGCAAGTTCTATTGGGACAAGTGCCCCTTAAGGCACAAGTCTATCTGTATGAGACTATTGGATGAACCTACCAAGAATGAGCATGTCTTTGATATGACACCAAGGGGTAATCTCATACACCACAAGCTTTATTGAGATGAATGCTTACTTGCTCACAATATTGTGTTGTTGATTGTATTACAAGGCAAAGCATTCTTTAGGGTGAGGCTTGCTTTGACCATGTGATCCCTCTAGCTGAGTATCATGGATAGGAACCTACTAAAGCACCTATGATTTACCTGTATGTGCATATATATAGGTAGGTATACATGTGACAACTATTGAATATGAAGGATGAAATTGGAAACTTACAAAATATGTAAATAATTATTATAAATATCAAGGATAATCATCCCTAACGAAATAGGGCAAATTTATTATTCAATAAATAAAGTTACATACCTTAAAAATGAATTTTTCAAAACTCCAAATTAAATGAAATACAACTAAATCACATGTGAAAATCAACTTGAAGTTCTTTCAAATTAAGAATCTTAAATTAATCTCACAATCACATATTTTGAATTTGATAGCTACTAGCAGGTGCAACTTAATTAATTAGTCCACATAAGTTATATTATAAACAATCTAAGCTAATTACCATGCATCCTTATGACATAATCCCCAAAAATCTAGAATTTTTAAATCAAGTATTAT
>NW_021545614.1:0-1127 GCF_001605985.2 Dendrobium catenatum
CTAACTCAACTTCTCACTCTTAATCTCTCTCTCTCTCTCTCTCTACAAAAAAGTTCTTTTTTTAATTATTTATCTAGAAAATTTTTTATTTCATGGCTTGAGGGGGAAACATAATCATAAATTGCACGATAATCATAACTTGAGGGGGAAAAATTGCACGATAAATATACTTGAGGGGGAAAAATTGCACGATAATCATAAACATAAAAATAATTTCAATTCTAATGTTATTATTTGCTTAAACAATATTTGCAAATTTTTTCATGACAATATTTGAACAATATTACAATCATAAACATAAAAAATTTTCAATTCTAACATTATTATTTGCTTAAACAATATTGGCAAAATTTTTCATGAAAATATTTAAACAATATTTGAACATCAAATTTTCTAAAAAAACTTCAACAATATGCACATACTTATAAAAAATAATTCAACAATATGCACATACTTATAAAAATAATATGTCAATATTTCAACAATATGCACTTACTCATTCTTTTTTGCAAAGATCATTGTAACTTGAATATTACAAGATCTAAAAAAAAATCATAAATACTAACCTTATTTTACTCAGCCGTTCCCTTAAACTCAACTTCAAACAACCAAGCATTTTATTCTCTATTTCCTTGCTATTTATAGGCAAGATACAACATTAAAAAAAAAAAATTTCCCTTTGGCCTGGGTGCTTCACGGATGAACAAATTGATTCACTGGTAACCAATCCCGTGAGCAATTTAGCCTGATTTCTTGCGGGCGTAGGCAGGTCCAGGAACAAAAGAAGGCCACGTCTGCTTCATTTACGTCAAAATTTCCGCGTGTTGGGGTCCGATAATGAAGAAAACGCAAAGCTCCTTCGCATTTTCAGTGAAAACGCAAAGGTCCTTCGCATTTTAAATGGAAAACGTGAAGCTCCATCGCATTTTCTATAGAAAATGAAATCCTGCTTTGCGTTTTCTTACAAAACGCCATTCCTGTTCACTTGTATGCTCCCTTTTAATTTTTTTTTCTCTGCTCCTATCCCTAAAACTTTAACCAAATATGCTCCTTTTAAAAATTTCGCCTATCACAGACATGCACTTTTTCGCATAGCTTCATCCTCATGGAATGGCCTGGGGGCCTAA
>NW_021545615.1:0-323 GCF_001605985.2 Dendrobium catenatum
TTAAGTTACTTCAGGACGATAAATATCGGCCAGCTCATATCCAAGGCTATTGTTTGGACGATTTTCCCATGATTTGAACTAATCGGCCAGGATGATCGTACAATCGGCCTGGACGATCTAGCCAATTTTCAATCATCCAGCTTTGCATCCAGGGCGATGCTCTGGCCAATCTTCTGAGTTTTGTACAGATCGGCCAGGCCGATGTCCATATCAGCCTGGACGATAAAGTCGGCAACTTGCAATTAATGAGCTCCTTTGAAGCTCTTCTATTTAAGAGCTTTTGTTTTATGTTTTTAAGAACCTTTGGCTGCTGCCTTGACCTG
>NW_021545616.1:0-367 GCF_001605985.2 Dendrobium catenatum
AAATGAGGGAAGCCCTAATCAAAGCATTGTTAGATCCGGATATTTGCATGGCCCAGTTAGCAGCTGCACAGCCTGATGAAACTCTTTGTTCTAGAGGGGTTCCTGAAGTTTCTTTTTATGATGAAGATCTATGTTTAGGAATGGCTGATCACAACCGTCCACTATACATAACAGTGAACATAGATAACTTCAGATTGTCACGTATCCTTGTAGATCCTGGAGCATCAGTTAATATTATGACTCTAAGAACTCTTGCCTATTTGAGAATAGACGTCCGTAAGCTCAGCTCAGATAAGATGATCTTACGGGGTTTTAACGAAAATGGCAAGATGGCTTTGGGTTCAGTTACTTTGTTGTTGGAGATAGA
>NW_021545617.1:0-286 GCF_001605985.2 Dendrobium catenatum
ACCCGGTTTTTCAAATGGGCCGGTTTTCCGGACCCGAGCTCGACTCGCTTCGGGTTCGAGTCAACCCAAACTCGAAATTTTTCGGGTCGGGTTCAGATCAAGTTTTCGGGTCGGGTCCAATATTGACACCCCGATCAAATCTTACTATTTCTAGATACATTAAAATTGAATTAGATGATGAATTCAAAATATATCAAATTTTACTCTATATACTTTTTAGTACACGATGAATATTTCCCTCTAATTTTAGAATTTTTATTGCGTCCTCCCACCTGACGCATCTTTA
>NW_021545618.1:0-246 GCF_001605985.2 Dendrobium catenatum
TTAAGGTCGTGAGTACCACCCCAAGGTGGGCGAGATGGTCCTGCAGAGACTTGTTATACACTAATATATCATCAAAAAAAAACTAAAACAAACCTCCTCAAGTAGGGCTGGAAGACCTGATTCATCAGGGCTTGAAAGGTGGAGGGAGCGTTAGTGAGCCCGAACGGCATCACTAAAAACTCATAATGACCTTCGTGTGTCCGAAATACCGTCTTCTGAATGTCTTCAGTCCTCATCCTAATCTGG
>NW_021545619.1:0-482 GCF_001605985.2 Dendrobium catenatum
ACCTCATCTTGATCTGATGGATCAAGGTTATCATTATCCATATGACACAAGTTTGTTACCTCCTCCTCAGCTTCTTCTGCTGACGATTCTGAGGCAGAGTCGGCCCAAAAATCTTTTTGTGTCTTCACCTTTCCTTTCTTGTATTTGGCTTTCTCATCACTTTTCTCCTTAGCTGGTTGGCTCTTCAGATTGGGACAGTCGGCTCAAATGTGACCTGGCTTCCTACACTCAAAATAAATTGTATCAGATGAAACCTTATTGGACCTTGAGCTCTTACCTTTATTCCAGCTGTTCTGATGACGCTTCTATTTTCTCTTCATAAACTTTTTGAACTGTCGGGTCATCAGTGCTATCTTATCCTCTTCCTCCCCTACAGAGCTTTCACTTTCTGAGTTGCTAGCTTTTAATGCCACCGTTCTCTCCTTTTTCTTTTCACCTGCATCACTTTTCCTTTGGCTCACTCCTTGCTCATATGCAATGAG
>NW_021545620.1:0-450 GCF_001605985.2 Dendrobium catenatum
TGGGTTTCTAAATCTGACTGTTGTTGAGCTTTGCAGGTGTATTCTCACCAAAGACCTCGTGAGAGCATAGGATAACTGGACATAAGGAGACTGGCAGCTCAAAATTGCTTAAACTCGCTGCCTTATAACTTGCTTGAAATTTTTAATTTTTATGTTTTTTTTTTGTGCTAGTTTTGTGCTTGCTTTGTGTTGTTCTAGTTTTCTTTGTTTTTATTTTTTTGTTTTTTTTTGTTTGGTGTCACATATGGTGAATCTTTTCAAGCTTTTAGATTTTGGAGTTTTGGTGATAGTGTTTAGCTTTTCTAAATTGGTTAAAGGGAGAAATACTGTTGATGTTTTCCCTCCTTCTAACCTTATTTAGTGGTATGACTTTCTTCTCTAAACAAAAGTCTAAACTCAGTTTAACCAATGGATTTTTAATTAAGATCATTTTCTTATCTTGCTACATTA
>NW_021545621.1:0-280 GCF_001605985.2 Dendrobium catenatum
CTAAATCTCATAGCCTGGAGCCTAAAGTGCAACATCAGACATCTAAGAACGGTGGGCTGGATCGTAATGCTGGAAGATGTATGGAAGATTCTCCTCTTAAACCAATGGTGGCGACGGAATTGGTTCAGGAAGTTAGTACGTCTACTATTCTGATGTTTAGCATATCGGATTTATCGATGGAGGTGGAAGTTCTTGATTCTACGGCCGATGGTAGATCTGATATAGAGGAGCTATTCGATGTTGATGCAGCTATGCCAGGACAGGTTAAAGCAATGAAGGT
>NW_021545622.1:0-219 GCF_001605985.2 Dendrobium catenatum
CATTCCCGAGTCGTTTCAGCTTCTAGGCTGGAGAAGAAGCTGTTTGCTGAGGAAGAACAATGCGGTTAAAAATATGAACAGATGGAAATAACGATGAAACTGTCAGCTGAGAATGACGCGACAATTGAAAATGTGAAATGCCAGATTGTCAAGGAAAACACCCATGGAAAAAAATTTAGGTTAGAACTTCCTGAAAATAAATACCTGCATTACATTATC
>NW_021545623.1:0-1185 GCF_001605985.2 Dendrobium catenatum
TTTTCATATGATCTTTTGATCCTCTAAGGTTAGGTGTAAGTCCCCACACTTAGGCATCATTTCCTTACGATCATTCGCTAGAGTTGGAGAATGCCCCTCGTGGTACCATCCTAGTGTAAAATTTAAAATTTAAACCTTCTGAGATTAGATATAATCTATTCCATAGGTTGCTCTCTTTTCTTAGAAGACGTCCTCTAGTTTGTTGAGTTAGGTGTAAGTGCCCACTTGGTGGCATCCTTTCTCTTGGACTAGAAAGAAGACTCTAGTCTTATCAAAATCATTTTCAAATCAAAATTACATCAAACTCTCCATTCCTTCCTAACTTCATTCAAATCACGATATTCAACTTTGTCATATAACAACTTTACCAAATGATACTAATCTCATTAGTTATCATTTTACTAAAGCCATCAATTCTGACATTAAACTTCAAATCAATTCTTCAACTCGAATCTCTATAAATTATTCATTTTGATTATCTATCAACATTCAAAATCTTCTCAATTCATAAACTCAAATCTTCAACTTCAACCCTGGATCTAATTGATCATTTCGGTCAACACCAATATGCACGATAAACTTTGGCAAGTTTATCATGCCTATTGGGGGTCCATTTGTTGACCTCATTATTCAAGGTCAATTTCCCAGGATTCAATTCTAGCATCTAGGTATTCGTAGCCTAGAATAGATACTCCTATAGGATTTCACTTAGGTGGATTCCTAATGACGTAGCGTTGACTCGACCCTTTAATTCAATCCAAATCTAAATCGATTAAATCCAATTTTAATTCAACTCCAAACGAGACACAATATCAAGTTTAATCGACTCAATTCGAGTTCGATTTAATATAGATGACTCTAATCAATTCCTAATCCATACCTTTAAATTTGAATAATGAATAAAGATAATATAATAATCTTCCTAAATATAAGTCATAGGATTATTTGGGAAATTTTCATTTGATCTTAGTAAAGAGCTTGGTCGGTCTAACCAACTCCCCACGATCCCTCTTCTCTCAGCATTTCGCAACCTCCCCTCCCACTCTCTTACAGTTTCGAACTACTCCCACTCTCTTACAGTTGCGAACTGTTCCTCTCCCTTTCTCTTGCATTCGCAAAAAATCCACTGGATCTCCTCTCTAAATCGCGAACAGCCCGCCCCTCTCTCTCTCACAGTTCGCAACT
>NW_021545624.1:0-362 GCF_001605985.2 Dendrobium catenatum
CTAAGTAAAACATTGTCAAACATAATTTTAAATTTTTTAAACCAGACACATTAATTAGATAAAAATTTGCTAAAATGTTTTATCAAAACTTTTCAAATCAATATGAAGTTAGGTTTAGAGGTTTTAAATATGCTAAAAAATGATCACCAAATGTTGAAAAATGGTTCCCATTACTCCAAAAACATATGAATCAAATTGTTTGGGCCAAAAAAGGGGACTAGAAGTATATTGGAGGTTGGACTGGCTGGCCAGTTGACTGGCCATCTCTTACTTGTAGTGGTCACTCATGCATATTGAGTGCCCATGTCTAATGCCATGTTGGCAGCATTTTTTTTTAAATTTAGTGCCTAAAAATCATGTGA
>NW_021545625.1:0-267 GCF_001605985.2 Dendrobium catenatum
AGTAAAATTTCTACCGCTATTTTAATCGAGAGTTTTCCTAGGAGAATTCCAATTCCCCTACGATGTAATTAACTACGAGGGCTTGCGCTCGTAGGAGATTTAGAAACCCAGAATTGATTTTCAAAACCAATTTTTCAAAAACTCTAATTAATTTTCTTTGGGAAATTTAAATTCAACGATCATTTTCATCATTTTCAAACGATCAATAGTGATTGATAATTTCTTTCCTTGGATTGATATATCAATTACTATCGTGATTTTGATTAT
>NW_021545626.1:0-1797 GCF_001605985.2 Dendrobium catenatum
AAGGGATTCTATCGGCGGAGAGAAGAGATTCTTGTAACAAATTGAAAATAAAAAGTATTTTAAAATGAAATATTTAAATTTTTATCTAAATTAGAGCGCTGCGGCACCGAGCTTGTAAACGCCAAGGCACTAGCCTTTGAGCGCAACGGCGCCAGAAAATATCATCGCGGTATTGAAGCCTCAATTTCTATAATAATTCTGGATTCAACATGTGACGTTATGACATTAGACCACTAATAATATTTTTATATATTTTTTGTTATAAATATCCCTTCCACCCTCACCCCTCCACTTTTTTCGCGTGGCTTGGCTGAGAAGAAAAAGGAAAAGAGGAAGAGAAGCGGGGAGGAAAAGGAGATAGCATAAGAGAGAAGAGGCTCTATAGGGCCTTTCTATCCATCACCTATGTGGACCTCTGAAAGAGCACCGCGCGAACGGGTCAATTGGAAGGGACATATTGGATCGTGCATACGACTAACCATTGAGGATAGAGGCTCTCTCCAACACACCCCGATGGATAATCATATACACGACCTAATCACGGGTTCCCCCACACGATGCAATAGCTCGAGTGGGGTTTAGTAGATGTGGGGCTAAGTTTTCCACGGGCGCAAGCCTCCGTGGTTAATTACATCTCAGGTCGGAGCCCGAGAAAACTCTCGATTAAAGATCATACATTATCCTTCATAAGGTGGGATTGGCACAGGGGTATAGACTAAGGAGTCCTACTCAAAAGGAAGAAAGGTCCCAAGGGGCTGAATCAACATGCGTGTTTCATACCAGCATTCGGAGGCTCTAGGGTACTAAATAAAAACTAGAGAAAATAAAAGTCAATCACTCGATCACATGAGTGAGGGAAAAGATGGAGGTGGCGTCATCTTGTGACACAGATAAGTAGAATTTAGAGTCCCTGAAAAGAAGGGACATACATACTATTTAAGGCATACTACGAGACCGAATATAACAGCCTTGAATCCTAGATCTATGTTGGGTTTAGTGTTCTACACAACAATAAGACCCGTGTCCTAGCCAATGCAGTGCAAAAATCTGGACTTAACCCGACCTGGATTGGGGAGCCAGCTAACCACCTAATCGATTCAAAACCATGCTATCAAGTCAATTATGAAAGATGGGTGAGAGGTATAGTTTCTGGAAGTAGGACTGACATCTAGAGAGTTTCCTAAGTGGTCATGGACTTATGTGGGTTAGGTGCTCCTAGCTAATGCAATTAAATTTTATTTAATTGGTTACTAATGTAATGCATGCTAGTTGAAAAGTCAGCTCATGAATGCTATAGAGTTTTAAAAAACAGGCTTATAGAAATTAATTTTTTTTAAAAGACTGGGTCTCCCTAGGTCCTGTACTTCTTCCTCATAGGCCAGATTATCCGGACTCTACCCGCAGGTAGGGAGATGTCTTATAATAAGGAAAGAAAGATGCAGTAATATGCATGCGACCCCGGACGATTCCGGTAGTTCCCTAGATTCGTTAGATTTCTATGTTATTTAAATCTTAAAATTTTTAGTATTAATTATGAGTAGAAAATATTTTATCATCCTTAGAATAGCCTAACAAAATCCAGACAAAAATAAAATTGGCATGCAAGAAAAGAAACCTAAGAAAAAGCAGGCATTTCTACTACGTAGTCAATGTAAACACATTAATATAAATCAAACTAATTAAGTAAATGTCCATAGACCAACTTCCCTTATTACAACCCGGGGTCTGCATAAAAGTAAAGTGGCCGGGCACCACTGCCAACAACCCAGATTTATAAGCCTATGACAGACGCAAATG
>NW_021545627.1:0-226 GCF_001605985.2 Dendrobium catenatum
AAACCTTGCCATTTCTGTTAAACTTACCTCTATTCCATTGTGGCGTCTCTTCTGCTTCCTCTTCAGAAAACTTCTGAATTGTCTAGTCATTAATGCAATATCGTCTTCATCCTCAGGTTGTGAGTGTTCACTCTCAGACTCTTCCACTTTTAGTGCTATATTCTTCTCCTTTCGTGGTTCACCTGCATCAATATTTCTTTGACTAACCCCTTGCTCGTAAGCAATG
>NW_021545628.1:0-661 GCF_001605985.2 Dendrobium catenatum
TTATGTTTGATGATTGTATTAATTAGAACCTGTGAACTTCAAAACTTCTGATTGTAACATTATCATGAACTTACTTGTGAACTGTGATTGTAATGTTATGATGACCTTGTGATTGTATTTATAATTTATGATTGTGATGAATCTAGCGGCGTGTTGCCCAACATATGATTGTGATGAATATAGATGCGTGTTGCCCAACATATATTGCTCTTTCTGCAGGTTTAGATTTTTGGGTGAACCTCCCTCAAATAGAGGGGATGCTATCAATTTTATTTTTTTCAGGTGCTATAGGTTTCCGGTGGCTAACCGGAGGTTTGGCCGCCGGAAACTACTATACCGGACGGCCAATAATCAGCCGCCGGTAATGGCATTACACCGTCGATTTATTACCGGTGGTTACCGACGGCCACCGGTGGTTCTACGGTGGACATCCGCCGGAAATACCGACAGTTAGACCGCCGGCTTTCAACGGTTAAGTAACCGGCAATTTTAAAAACAAACGACGGCTAACTAAACCGCCGGAGCACCGTCGGTAAAAAGACCACCGGTAGGCCGTCGGTCAATTAACCGGTGGCGTCACAGCCGGAAAACCGCCGGTCCAAAATCCGGTTGAAACCGGCGGTCGGAGCCGCCGAAAAATCGCCGGCAACATAAACCGCCG
>NW_021545629.1:0-219 GCF_001605985.2 Dendrobium catenatum
TCCTGAAGCTATCTTTTGGGCTCTATCCTCTGCAACTGCGAGCCTTAACTACTAAAACCAATTTACAACCCTTTCAATTTCTCTAAATAACAAATCTCTAGACAATCAAATTTCAACCTCGCCTGGGCAGCCTCGTTTATAGGAACTAGGTTGTAAGACCCGCTACCCGGCAACTTTTGTAGGAAAGCAGTAAGCCCGACCTTAAGGGGGAAATTTTAG
>NW_021545630.1:0-328 GCF_001605985.2 Dendrobium catenatum
ACTCATCTGAGACTGAAAAAGAAGAACAAGTCACCAATCTTCGCTTGATGGCAGATAATGTTGATCAATCATATCAAGAAGAGGTATGTGACTTAACTTATGATAAATTATTTGAAGTTTCTGAACACATGCATGATGCATATAGGAAAATAAAAAGGATGCATGCTAGTGTACGTTTAGAATTGGAAGAGCTCAAGAAGGAACATAAAATCCTTAGGAAAGATCATGCATTAATAGATAACAACCAAATGAAACTACTTGATGAATATGATGACTTGAATAAGAATTTTAAGAATTTAAAATCATCCTATGTTGATCTTGAAAGAGA
>NW_021545631.1:0-450 GCF_001605985.2 Dendrobium catenatum
GTACGAAATGTCTTCGTACACACTGATCGTCCCGTACAAACTAAGTTCATCCGGTACGAACGGTTATTACAAGGTTGGTTCTAGAAACTGCTGAAAACCGTTCTAAGTCGGTTAATCATCTGGACGAATATTTTTTTGTCTGGACGAAATTTTTACAGAGGACCGATCATCCTGTACGATTTTTAATTTCGTCTGGACGAAAATTTTACAGAGGACCAATCGTCATGTACGATAATTTAATTTTGTTTGGACGAAAATTTTACAGAGACCAGATCGTCCTAGAAGATATTTAATTTTGTATGGAAAAAATTTTTACAGAGGACCAATCGTCATGTACGATAATTTAATTTTGTCTGGACAAAAATTTTACAGAGGAAAAATCATCCTGGACGATATTTAATTTCGTCCTGGATGAATAGGACTTAGAAAAATTTTTCAATCCAGTTCCTA
>NW_021545632.1:0-261 GCF_001605985.2 Dendrobium catenatum
AGTCCTGTTATCCAGATTGGGTTTGATGCGTTCTAGTCTTACAAACTCATTATAATTATTATCTTACGGAGATCCAATCATTTTGGTAAGAAGCATAGGGTTTGTTAGTGGGGATAGGGGTGGGGCCTGTGGTTCTTTACCACAAGATAAATCATCACCATCACATTAGCCTTGTTCAACTATTTAGGATTATCTTTATGAACCTTTATTATTATTATATTTTTGGGATTTTTACATACATAACACCTAAAACTATTGAAA
>NW_021545633.1:0-295 GCF_001605985.2 Dendrobium catenatum
TGGGTAGGATGCGGTTCAAGTAGTTCTCCACCGTTTCATCGAATCCAAACCCGACGTCAAAGAAGGGAGAGCGGATGGGGTGAATATATCCCTCGTCGTCGAGCACCAATCCACTATCAAGCTCCGGATCCGCCATGCATCATCGAAATAGAGGTGTAAATGCGTCGCCTTCTTTTTCTCTTGGCTTCTCAATTCACAAAAGAAGGAGAGAGAGAAGAGGGGTCGGCGGGATTCCCATGGAGAGAGTGTGAAGCCGGCAGGTGCAAGGTGAAGGGAGCTTGGGTTTAGAGAAATT
>NW_021545634.1:0-243 GCF_001605985.2 Dendrobium catenatum
TGGCTCAAATACTGCTCTTTGGTTTGTCCAGATTGTGTAGCACAGGTATGAATTATATTCCTTAGTGCTCTAGTCTTCTGTAGATGTTTCTCTTTTCAAGTCTTCTTAGTTGAGTAGTCGACTGGGCATGGTGGGGAACGGGCTATCCTAGATATCCTCTCCTCCCCTTGAGCAGAAACTAAGGGGAAAAAGCGACTCCCTTCCAAAAGGGGAGAGGATGCAGGAATAGGTAGCTCCTCATCA
>NW_021545635.1:0-230 GCF_001605985.2 Dendrobium catenatum
GAATATGACACATCTTTCTTTGGACGATGTTGTTTTCTCGAGTTTTACTTAAACCGAGGAGCATTGCAGGTGCGACAAATAACTTCTTTTGCATCATCCTTATAGTATAACATACATCCATTGATACAACAATCAATCTTTGTAGCAGTGAGACCCAGCTTGGATACTAATTTCTTTATTCGGTACAAGTCTAAGGGAATTAAATTGCCAGTTGGATTAGTTTCCTTCAT
>NW_021545636.1:0-350 GCF_001605985.2 Dendrobium catenatum
GTTAAATGAAAGGGCGAGGGGGAGAGCCGAAGAGAGGAAGGTGGCCTGAAGAGTCAAACAAGGTGAGGCCGAGTTGGATGAGTTTGACGATGTCGACGTTGCATTTGAGATTCTGGTAATTGAATACGAACGAAGTAGGAGAAGTGATAGCGAAGGGAACTAAGACGGTGGGGAACTCAATGTCCATGGAGATAAAGGGATAGTTGGCGATAATAGAGCGAATGAGAGAGAGTTCCTCCTTCATATTAGAGTCCCATAGCTAGAGGATCTTAATAGAGTTGGCGACGAAGTTGCCATTAAGGTTATGGAGGCACCACATTGGGTGCCGGTAGCAGCTAAATGGGGAAGGC
>NW_021545637.1:0-1600 GCF_001605985.2 Dendrobium catenatum
ATAGGTTGCTTGTGAATACAAGCACTTCCTATCACATTACAAAGAGGTAGTATCCAATATCAATATTTGACTGTAAGTTTCCGAAATTTCATTGAAGAAAAATGTCAGAAACTTTAGGCCAACCTTTATCCACCAGCATACTAATAAAAAATAATGCACTTTAATCTGCAAGCTCAGTAGCTAAGATGATATGTGTGTGTGTGTTTTGTCCAGCTAAAACTCTTCCCTGGTAGAATGCTCGAATATCAACCCAAGCATGCAATGCATTATAAGCTTGAGGACTTCATGACAGTTGTAGAATTCTCTGCTGAAAACCCGTATGGTAAAGCTATAGCTTTGTTTGACATGAAATCTGGTCTTGTTCAGGTACATTATCTTTCTCTCTCTCTCTGAAGTCTAATTTCTACAATTCTAGAAAATTTCAGATCCCTGAACTCTTATGATTCCTTTGTAAGGTTAGTGAAGACTGGTTTGTCTTGCCTGCTCTCCTGATATCATTTATACTTTCGGGCCTATTTAAGAAGGGTGGGCCAATTACAGTTACTCATTCGGAGAATCTCATAGATGTCACCAGTTTGGATGTGAAAGCCAGGGATGATTACACATCGGCCACAAATGTGGTAGCTATTGAATCTGCAAGCACATTAGCTCTAGATAAGAGCTTCAGTGACAATATGGGATGTGTGGACAAAGGTAATTCTGCCAATGCCGGGGCTTGTGGTGGCTGTGGTGCCGGTTGTGGTGGCGACTGTGGAACCATGGTAAAGAGCGGTGGCTGTGGCACTGGATGTGGTGGCAGCGGTTGCGGAGATGGATTCGCAAGTGCCAAACGTACTGGCTGCGACGATGGTGGTGGTTGTGGAGGCTGTGGTGGTGGTGGAGGTTGTGGAGGCTGTGGTGCAGCGATAAATTTTAATGGATCAAGGCAAGCCTCTAGTGAGGTAACTCCTGTTGGTGCTTAGCCATTTGTTATCGTGTATGCTTGTACGTAAATAAAGGTTCAGATTATTTAACTAATAACGGTGGCTATTACTATTTTGGTTGTCCACGGCAACCAGAACTAGTTCTAGCTTTGTTCAATACAAGCAAAAGCTTTGCGATCAATCTTGTTGATGAACACAGCAATTCTGTTGTGGTGGATGGTCTTACAGTTCTAGTAGAAGTTGTAATTCAATCAAAAAACTCAGCATCAATACGCAGTCATCATGTAACTATTTCTTCATTTGCCCTGTAATGCTGCTCCCTGCATATTTACTTTGAATGTGGATTTAGCAGTTTTTTTCTGGCACTTTTACATGCTTTGTTGAACTAGTGAAACTTTCTTTACGAACTAAGGGACCACGTTTGAAATAGACCCAAGTAAACAAAGTCAGTGCTTCTAGTTTTTTTTTTTAATGTCTTTATTTATTTAATTTTTGGATAAGGATGTTGGGAAATTTCTATATGTGGGCCAATATATTTTATACATATAAATAAAGAATTATACATTAGACGCTATCTAAAATTAAGCCAATTAAATTTGTGATCTATTTGAGTATTAAATTATTATTTGGCTTATGTGATATCTCAATTAATTTTGTATGGCATTAATTTGTGTAGA
>NW_021545638.1:0-1324 GCF_001605985.2 Dendrobium catenatum
CCTCTAAATCATTTATGATTTCAAATTTATATACATTTATATTTTCTTGTATATATATATATATATTATCGGTTTATCATATACACATCATCATGAAGGTAAACACCAACCTAAGGAATTCCAAAGATTTCCTGTAGAGTCGTCACTCTACGAGCCCATCGACCATAGCTAGTCAAAAATCAATATGATTCCACCGACATACAAACAATCATACTGGACAAATGCTTTTATGAGTAATCAAAACCCATTATATAAATCAACATGTCATGTATGGTTAGAAAAAATGAGATTCAGTTTATGTAACCAAGCTAAATTGCATAAATATAACTTTTTCCAACATACAAATTTAATTTGCATGATTAGAACTAATGAACAATAATTCAAGGTAAATTTATGGCTATCAAATGCTAATTCATTATGAACAACAATAAATATTTGCTGAATGTAATTGTGCTAAATACTTCAAAATAGAACTGACAATTTAAATAGCTAAAAGGAAACATATTATCATCGGCACAGATTATACCCCTAACCAACGTTTTAAAAATCGGGCCGGACTGGCCGGTTCAACCGGTTGAACCGGCACCCGGCCGGTTCGGTCAGCTGAAGAAATCGGGATCGGTATTGAACCGGTCCGACCTGCTGTGGAACGCGAAACCGACGAACCGGAAACCGTGCATGAACCGGCCACTTAAGCCCTAATGCAATTTCCACCGTTTGATGTTAATCATGCGGTATTTTAAGTTTGAGTAAAACACTAAAACATGTAAAACTAAACCTAAATTTTATTTTCTACCTCCCGTAACTCCCGAAACCGCCCGTTCCCGTGTTCGATTTTCTTCCTTCGTCGCTGCATCGCTGGGCGCTGCAGCTCCGACTTCGTCCGTTCGTCGCTGCTCGCTGCAGATACTCCTTCGCCGTTCGTCGCTACAGCTCCGCCGTTCGTCCGTCGCTGCAGCTCCTTCGTTTGTGCTTGGATCCTTCGCCGTCCAGTTCTTAATCGTCGCTGGCTCGCTCCACCTCCTCCTTTGTTGGTGCTTGAATCATTGTAAGATGTTAACTTTATTTTGAACAAATCTATTTATACTTCATGTTATTAACTTATTAGTAACTTTATTGTAGCAATTTTTTTATTTTAATTTTCTTCCATTGGTTTGAACTCACCTGGATTAAGAACTGGATTTTCATTTTCTTCCCCTTATTATGAACTTTTTTTATTATCATGATGAATAAAATGTCGGCATTTTGCCATGGATTTTGTTTCTCGGAGTCTGAGAGCCTCCGGAACTCATGATCGGATGCAGTTGGGATGTTCTTCTGTCGT
>NW_021545639.1:0-452 GCF_001605985.2 Dendrobium catenatum
GTACTGATTAATAAATGATGTCATGATGTAAAAAATAGTTATCTATTCCATGTGAGTTCCAACTTAAAAACAGCTTGGATTCAAAACAGGGATCATTTGGTTGCTTGAATATAAAAAAAACATGTACAAAACAATGACTGACTTCAATGTTTTTGTGTTTGAAAAAGAGAGAAGTTAAACCGAATGGTGATTTATAAAAACACCTAATCAAATGATCGATTTAAAACTTTTTTTTTCTTTTTTTTCAAAATGTGTTTTCTTCCGATGACCCGGTTAGGAAAGTTGAGGTTTTAGATTTGACTTATGTTAAGAAAGGCAGAGGTAGACCTAAAAAGATTTGGTTAGAAAATATTAGAAATGATATTTCTTTTAATAGGACACAATGACGAAAAAGGATTCATGTAGCCGACCCCACGTAGTGGGACAAAAGCTTGATGTTGTTGTTGTTGTTG
>NW_021545640.1:0-332 GCF_001605985.2 Dendrobium catenatum
ATATTCTTGAGGAGGATCTCCACCGCATGTTGCTCTTATAACTGGGGTTCACACATCATCGAGAGGTTTCACCACCTCAAGATGTACTCAACCAGAGACTCTCCCGGCTTTTGTTTCTCAATAACAAGATCGCCCACAGTAGTTCGTTGTTGTGCTCCAAAAAATTTTTTGAGGAAAAGGTTTTCTAGATCGCTAAAGGTTTTTACTGAACCATTGGGCAGATCAGCGTACCATTCAAAAGCGATGCCAGACAGACTACTTACAAATTGGTAAAATAGTAGAGCATCTGACCCTCCCGCATTGCAACAGCTTGCTCTGAAGTGGGCTAGATG
>NW_021545641.1:0-386 GCF_001605985.2 Dendrobium catenatum
TTTCATGCTAGAATGACAAAGTCTCCTATGCCAAAGCTATGACTCATCAAAAATAGTTTTTAAACAAAAGGAAGTATGAGTATGAATGCAATTTAAATCTAGCATATAAACATTGTTTACCCTTTTTCCATTCAACACATCTTTACCATTTATGCTTAATATGCAGCTAGTAGGAAAAAAATTTACAGTATGACCCTTATCACATAGCTGACTTATACTTAACAAATTATGCTTTAATCCTTCAACCAACAACACATTGTCTATAAAATTTTTTTTCAAGTTTCCAATCATACCTAATCCAACCACCTTCTTTGTGGTGTTATCTCCAAGTGTTACCTTGCTTCGACTGCTGGCTTCCAGCGTTATGAATTGAGCAGTATCTCCAA
>NW_021545642.1:0-1283 GCF_001605985.2 Dendrobium catenatum
ATTGTTATAAATCATACAAGGCCATTAAGAAAAAAAATTTCATTTTGATCCATTTGGACCTTAGATCTAAGAATTACACATGAAGATGTGGTAATATTTCATCAGAAATATCAAGCAACATAACGATAAATTATCCATCCAATAGAGTTGAACATCATCAATACTAAAGCTAAAAAAATGTTTAAATTGAGGTTTGTATAAGCATTTTTACTTCTTCTTCCAGTAAATCATCAAAGTTTAAAAGGCTAATACATAGATTGCGATTGCTATTTACAATTTATGATTACAAAACAACCAGGTAGACAGAAACGTCCACAAAGAAAAGCATCTATTGAAAAATATCTACAACCAGTTCGATAATGGCAGTTTGCGGTAAAATAAATTGAATGCTTTTAAAACTCATCCAACAAATTAAAATTGGATCAACATGTCCTGAACCAATTTTTTCCCTCTCGGGATCAAATAATTCCTCGACCTGAATCCTCATAAAGCAAGGAACCGATAATAATAATAATAATAATAATAACAACAACAACAGCAGCAAGCTTCCGCACACATAATCTCATTCAAACTCTACCTGAAAAGAGAAAAACCATACTAGATCTCCAAACTCCAAACTCAAAACATGAAACAAAGCGGCTTTTCATCGAAAACGTGTAAATGCACAGAAACGAAATAAAACAAATTCACGATAATTCCAAATCAAAACATGGCAGATTTATAAGCAATCCCCAAATCGACAAATAAATTCCATATCAGTTCAATCACTTTCCATTAATCCAAGCCTAGATAAAGTTCTTAAGCGAATAAATGCACCAGCATTGCTCACCTAACTCCAATCAAAAGAAATGAGAGCCAACCTTTTCTAAGGGAATGCGGACAGGCTAGCGGATCTTCTCCTTATCGAAGGAAAACAGGAAGATGGAAAGCCGCGGGTAGACAAAGGAATTGAGGAGGAGGAGGACCTCTTATATAGCGCGGCCGATGGGAGAACTCAGATCGGGGTCGGGGCCTTCGCCACCGCAGATTTGCGAGATTTGGGCCCGCTGTTGCTTTTCGAACAGCGAAGATTCGTTAACGGTTCAATGATGCCGTCGACCTGTCCCGCGTTTGTTGATGGAGAAAGTGCTCGAGAAAAATAAAATACATTGATTTTGCATCTACTTCATTTAAATTTTTATATTTATTTATCTAATATTTTAATTGCATTTAAGTATATGCACAACAATAAATTTTACATAAAATTTTTAAATTATATTTGTATGTGATTTAATATTTTAGAT
>NW_021545643.1:0-296 GCF_001605985.2 Dendrobium catenatum
GAATGGAGTCATGGAGAGGTCCCCTGAAGCTTACTTTCAGTCCAGTGGTTGCGATGGAGAAGCAGAGGAAATGAAGGTGCGACGACTTGCTCTTTTTGTTCTCTACGTTGATAGAATTAATATTATCTTGACCATATGTAATATATAATTAAGCATATATATTATAATAGAGGCTGTTTGATTTGTAGAAGGTGCGGTAAAGTTTTCCAAAATATAAGTATTTTAAAAACAATGATGATGTTTTATTTATACTATATATATATATATATATATATATATATAACACCATCAAATTA
>NW_021545644.1:0-540 GCF_001605985.2 Dendrobium catenatum
AGAAGTAGTGGCATGAACAAGAAAAATTATTAGGTCCAGACACCGAACCTAAAAATAGAACCGGATATCCAATTAAAATTTTCCATGTGGACTGCATTTTGATTGCGCTTTTTGACTCCGCTTTAGCTGCTCTTTGACTACGCTTTACCTGCATTTTACATGTGCTTTATCTATGCTTTACCTGAGCTTTTGACGTGCTTGACTTAAAATTCCGCGGACACTTGTACATTCCACATATCAATATTTTATTGGACACTGGACGTATCTATATATATGGCATCTGGTCCTAATAATTTTTCCATGAACAGAGCTAGAAGGTAAAATTTCATGGTAATTTTGCATGTTGAAGAATTCACATGACCCAGAACCTTAGGTAAAGAGCTTCCCGGGACAAAAAAGCAACCATTGGGTATGCCACTTTTAAGCAGAAGTAAAGACATCTGGCAGGAAAAAAATAGGTGATCGCGACTTTCATCGAGTTGGCTGCCAAAAAACATCATTTGATTAAACACTCCTCTTTTCAAAAGATAGTAGTTTTGA
>NW_021545645.1:0-204 GCF_001605985.2 Dendrobium catenatum
CAATTCGTTTGGATAATTATTTATTGATTTCTCATTGTTATTCAGAACATTATGTAGTGAAAAGAATATTTTTTTTTTTTAATTACTTTGTATGTCTTTCAGACCGCAATCATAATTTCTATTTCGTCATTTTGTTTTTACTCTTGTTGTGGACTAGAATATACGCTGCGATAGAGTTTTAATTGTTCGTCTTAGCGTTATACG
>NW_021545646.1:0-250 GCF_001605985.2 Dendrobium catenatum
CATACTGATCTTCGTTGTCAGACTACAGTCCTTCCTACCTCTGTCGCCAGCCGACTACGGTCCTCCTGACTTACGTCACCCGCCGACTACAAACTTTCCGACATCCATCGCCCGTTGAATACGGTCCTCCTGACTTATGTCGCCCACCGACTACAAACTTTCCGACATCCATCGCCCGTTGAATACGGTCCTCCTGACTTATGTCGCCCGCCGACTACAGTATTTTCGACCTCCGTCGCCCGCCGACTAC
>NW_021545647.1:0-276 GCF_001605985.2 Dendrobium catenatum
GGAACTATGCCAAATAGACTCAAAAATAGGAGATTTAACATTAATGCAACGGAAATTATCCCACATATTCTGCAATTTAAACTTCCCATTAGAAGATAAGGTAGAAAAAATAATATCATCACAATTCATTTGGAGAGGAATATTCATAACCTTTTCCACTAAACAAAGAGGTAAACAGTCTTTAAGCTTATGAATATTCCAGCCATTGTTAAGAAAGAAAGAAGAAACTTTAACAACCACCAAAGTGGAAGTTTTTAAATAGGCATCTATGGAAGA
>NW_021545648.1:0-310 GCF_001605985.2 Dendrobium catenatum
CTCGCCAGATTCCCTCAAACTCATGATTTGTTCGTCGAGTAGATCATCATTCAGAGGAGAATTTGCCGGCAGCGGGTGTGCTGCCATAAAATCGGAGACAGCTTATCCTTTCACAGCACGAAGGGGAGTAAAAGTAATCTCAAATTGCAACAATATCATAGACCAACGAGCTAACAATCCTGACAACGTAGATCGGGTCATAAGATATTGTAAAGGATTAACTCTTGTTAAACTGATTGAGTGGGAGAGTATGTAGAGCCTCAGTTTCTGAGATGCAAAAACTAGAGCAAGATAATGCTTCTCAATTGAC
>NW_021545649.1:0-669 GCF_001605985.2 Dendrobium catenatum
ATCCTTTGAGGAGATTCCAAACAAGATCTCTGTTGCGGACTAGAATATAAGCAGCGGTAGAGTTAGAAAGTATTCGTCTTAGCGTTGCACGGATATTCAGCACACTAACATAAGATAAAATAACACCAGGATTTTTACGTAGAAAACCCTGGAAAAGGAAAAAAATCACGGGGCCACGCTCAGTTGGAATAATTCCACTAGTATTTGTTTGAAGTACAAGATGTTGATTCGTCCTTAAAATTTAGGACGACCAGTTTACAATGCTTCACTTCTGAATTGAGATCCAATTACAATGTCAAGCAGAGTTCCGACGTCGTCACTTGGAGATCGAGCTGAATTCTGGCTCAGGCAGAACTCTGGCGTCGTTCGAAAGTCGGGCAGAATTCTGGCATTGTTCGGAGGTTAGGAAAAATTCTGGCGTCAGTTGGGCGTCCGGCATAATTTTGGCGTCACTCGAGCGTTCGACAGAATTCCGGCGTCGGACAGAACTCCAGCGGTGGTCGAAGAGGAGTTATTCTCTCATATCCTTCTCTTCTTCTTCTCTTCTTCTAGCTTGGGTCCCCCCTTAAGAGAAATGAGGAGTCTATTTATAGATTTTATGGAGTGACATGGCCCGTAAATAGATGAGGGATCAGGGGCAAATATGGAGTGGTTCGGATGGAAGGCCGA
>NW_021545650.1:0-436 GCF_001605985.2 Dendrobium catenatum
TTAAAAAACCAATACAATGACTATGGCCACTATATATAGGCCTCAACAATGGAGAAAAATCAAAGACACATGCCCTCCGGGCTGCAACTCACTAAACTCCCTTGTAGGAGTACAAAGGTCAACTAAAACAAATAATAAAATAACACTAATACAATAACATAAAAGAATTCATAAATAGATGCTCGTGATCATGGCCGTCAATCTGTGATGTCTCATGTGATAAACACACTGGAATCTTCTACTGATGTCCTCATCACATATATCATCAAAAAGTTATATATATATTCCATAAATTTCAAATTAGCAATAGCATTATCATTAAAGTATCCCTAATACAACCCTAAGTTAGCTATTAATATAGCTCCTTAATACAATTACTAAATTTTACCTAACATAATAAAAAAATAATATAAGTAATTAAATGACCAAAACAACA
>NW_021545651.1:0-283 GCF_001605985.2 Dendrobium catenatum
TCACAATCATTGATTAGAGAGAATAAAATCATAAATTAAAAATCAATTTTGAATAAATAGTTTTTTTTAGGTTTGATTAAAACCGGTTCAAATCAATACCCCATCTCCTTCTAAATACATGAAACTATCTCCCCTACTCATGCACGAACTCACTTAAACGAACCCCCTGCTCTCTACACACACAAAAAACGAAACCCACGGTTTCCTCACGCTCTCTGCATTTTCGCACAGCCAGCCCGCTCTCCACTTCTCCTATTCGAACTACCCATCTATTCCAGTTAAC
>NW_021545652.1:0-254 GCF_001605985.2 Dendrobium catenatum
GCATAACTTGGATGCATTTCTTCTTCTTCTTTTTTTTTAGAATGTTGCTTCGCAGAAGGAAAACACAACAACTTATGAGATCACGCATTTTGTTTCAAAATACCCATTAAGAGTAAAAAATGAACTTTTGTTTACATCAATTCTCCCCAGGTGGAGAATCACATTTCCTGATGAGAACGCTTCAATCATCTGCTGAGAGATATCAGGATGATGAAGTTGTAACTCCTCATTTTCTACAGTCAGTCAAGGGGGCG
>NW_021545653.1:0-1023 GCF_001605985.2 Dendrobium catenatum
GAGATTAGAACGAGCGATCAGACTGCGCTGTCGAACCAGAAGGAAGCGTGACGAAATTTCGACCGTTGATCGTGTGATCAATGGCCTTAATTTTGTACACCTGAACGAAATCGGAAAAATAACCTAAAACCCATTTTTTAGTTCGTCCTCTCAATCCAGTCAGCCAATTGCAATGAAATTTTAAACATAGATTTACTAGGTGAACAGAAATGTCGGGGAATTTATTTCATGGAAAATAATGCATTAAATAAAATGTTAAATAACCTAAGTGTCCTAAGCTAGGTTTAGAGATTTACATTGATTTAATGGATGGATTGAACCATGTTTGGATTCTCTGAGCTTGTAGACTGTCCACGATTAAGTTCCCAGTTGAATCCACGCTCTGACACGCCACGAATCACCTTGTACAAGCCTTGGACGGATTGAGTATTAGGCTCGTCGGAAGATCACCAGAGTCAGCTTTGACCAGTGGGATTTAGGTGGGGAAGTATCAAGGAAGTCCAGTAGAGCTCAAACGAACAAAGAGTTCGGCTGGAGGAGCTCTAGGTGGGTGAGAGAGTGTAGGGATTCGAGTGAGAGCTCATTAGGGCATTTTGGCCTATTCAATCCCCTCCAGATTGAATGAAGGGCTGGGATCATTTGAGTGAGCTCCCAGACGAGTGACATCTGTCCCATGAGTGGTTGGGAGCAGAGGTATCAAAGGACAAAGGTACATCCTAGGTGGAAAGTCTATTTTGGCCTTTTGTCCATGTGGAATCGGATATGAGCCATTAGATGTTGATCTAAGGGTTGAGAGTTACTCTAGGAAGCTTTTAGAGAATATTCTAACAGCTGTAGGGGTTTTAATTAAAGGGTGATTAGTTTTAAATGGGGTTTTGACCACATTTGACCATTCCAAAGCATGATTTGACTCTTTGACTGGTTCCCATGCCATGTGGCAGCTAAGGTGGCATGGAAAGGGTCTTGGGAATTAAATGGAATTGCTAGAATGGATTGAGGAGGGAATGGGTTAGCTTGGATCAA
>NW_021545654.1:0-268 GCF_001605985.2 Dendrobium catenatum
AACCATTGACAAACGGTTGCAATCAACGAACCGGTCATGCATCCTGCAACTTAAGAATGAACTTCACCATTTAACCATGAAAGATATGACGATGACGCAATATCTTTCTCTGGTTAAATCCAAAGTCGATGCGATCAATGCTGCTGGTAGTAGTATAGACACTGAAGATATAATTTTATACACCCTCAATGGGATACCGGCAACCTATAATGCTTTCAAAACCTCCATTCAGACAAATTTGCAACCACTCAACTTAAATGATCTGTAC
>NW_021545655.1:0-253 GCF_001605985.2 Dendrobium catenatum
TGTGGCAGAGTTTGTGTCGAGATGCGAAGCCTGTCAGTTGGTGAAGGCAGAGCATCAGCGACCAGGTGGACTGTTGCAGTCGTTGCCTATCCCTGAGTGGAAGTGGGAGGAGGTGACGATGGACTTTGCGATGGGTTTTCCTCGATCACGGCAAGGACATGATGCCATTTGGGTAGTCGTAGATCGATTGACGAAGTCAGCCCATTTTCTTCCGATCAGACAGACCGATCCGGTGGATCGTTTGGCACAGATT
>NW_021545656.1:0-226 GCF_001605985.2 Dendrobium catenatum
TGGGATGAAGGCTTGATGTTGTTGTTGTTGTTGTTGTTGTAATTCTCTTTTACTTGATATTATTTTAAAATTGTAGACCATTTTTGTGAACTGATCTTATCTTTACTGTTTGAAAATATTTATTAGAAGTTCATGCCACTTTAGGATGATCCTAGAATAAGTTTATGGAGGCATTCAATCACAAATATAAGTGAGGGAATTTTTTGGGATTTTTTTTTGCTCTGAG
>NW_021545657.1:0-242 GCF_001605985.2 Dendrobium catenatum
CAGAGCAACCGAATAAGCATTGTCATTTATCTTGGCCGTGATAGGAATGGGGTCAATTTTGCGACGAGCTAATTTAGAATAAGTACCAGGTGGGAATCGCTCTCGGCGAAGCCTGACCATAACAAGATCTCCAACAGCAAATAACCGCTGACGGCGTCGGGTATCTGCAGCCTCCTTGTACCTTTGATTTGATTTAACAATTTGCTGTTTCACTTCAGATAGCATTTCCTCATATTGTTTCG
>NW_021545658.1:0-265 GCF_001605985.2 Dendrobium catenatum
TAGGTTCAATGGCATGGGTCATAAATATTTGAAGGTTTTGTAATGTTTGGGACTAGATTTAGTTTATGGGGTTAGAGTATTTTAAATGAGCTCAAATTTGAAGGGTTGACACTAGAGACATGTCATATCAACATGGAATTAATAGACCCTGAATCAGATGCCAATTGATTGGGTTTTAAGGTGATGGAAGAATCACATAGAAAGGGCTTTAGGACCTAACTCCTTAACCCAAAGATTTTGAGTTTGGATTGAATTAAGATCTAGA
>NW_021545659.1:0-546 GCF_001605985.2 Dendrobium catenatum
TCAGATGAGATAGCACCGTTGGTAGAGACTAAGCAACCAGTGGACACAGTTGATCAGATTGATTTTGTAGCTCCTTCTAGGTCTGAGGTAGTCCCGATGGCTTATGATGATGATTTAGTACTTACCCTGATGGATCACAAGAGCAGGATGAGACAGAGCCAGCTCCCAGCCCTCATAGGATCACCTCTCCTATGAGTCCCTATATAGAGGCACTTCGAAGATCTTTTTTAGAGGATGATGATACACTAGGAGATGAGTCTAATGAGGATGTCCTAGGTTAGTGGATACAGATGTTACAGTTCTGAACCTAACAGGCATAGATGACAGAGATAGCCAGATCCATAGCGGCTATGACAGCATAGTTGATAGCCTTTGGGGCGATGCCCTAGATGACGGGTGTAGCCACTACTAGTACTTCCAGAGACCAGCCAGTATTACCACCTATTGCACTAGACCCCGTAGAAGTGGACAGGTCCAGAGAGTAGTCCCAGCACTACCCTGAATACCTACTTATACTACTCCAGTCCAGAGTCAGCTAACTCAGTT
>NW_021545660.1:0-264 GCF_001605985.2 Dendrobium catenatum
TTCTCTGCTTTATACTTTCATCTGCTCTACTTCTCGTTCTTTGAATCTCTACAGGGAATTCTACCATTAATGTTGATCTGAACAAGAAGAAGAAAGAAGCTGGAATACGATTCAAGCTGATGTCTTAGGGCAAGGTTCTGTGCAGCAGAGGGGTTTCTCATTGATATTCTACAATATCAGCAATAACATTAACTGATCTAATATTACTCTATGGCATCTTATCTAAGGCTGTGTTTGGGGAACTTTTATTACATCCAGTGAACG
>NW_021545661.1:0-277 GCF_001605985.2 Dendrobium catenatum
CCCATCCCATCAAAATTTTCAAAATAATTTCCTACCACTGCAATACACATTTGAGCACATCAAATTCTTATTATAATTTAATCATTCATACCATAAAAAATGTCAAAAATAATAATAAAAAGCAATGAGACATAAGGAATGGTATACCCAAAAGGCAACAACTAGGGTAAAAAGGTTGATAAGCCCAAAAAATTTTAGCAAAAAAAAAAAGCATTGAAATTTAAGTTAATGGTCAAGATAATAAGTCAATTCTTTGCCTATTATTTACTAGTCTAAA
>NW_021545662.1:0-336 GCF_001605985.2 Dendrobium catenatum
TTTATTGTAGAGCCAGTCATTATAAACATTTAAGTATTTTTTTGGAAAATATATATTTAGCAGTTTGAGAAGTGCATTATTATATTTAACTAGGAAATAATTTTGATGATGAAAAGTAATATTGTAGCACAATTAAAACATCAAAATAATATTCTATATAACCAATGAAATCTCGTGGCATTCTTAAATTGATAAAATTTTGCTCAATTGTTAATTATGTTTCCTACTGATAAAGTATTCTATGAAATTATAAAATTACTCTATTTACATTTCTTTTACTATAATATAATAATATAAATGCTTATCTAATTGAAATATATGATTATAAAGATATCT
>NW_021545663.1:0-274 GCF_001605985.2 Dendrobium catenatum
CACATTTTTAATGCTTTGCAAATTAGAACAAGCAAGGGCCTTTTGGTTGCCATATGCTAACATGGATCCCACCTTGTGTGATCCAATGTAAGCCAGATGGAAAGCCTATCATTCTCCCTATCAACTCAAATCATTGTAGTTTGGCCTTAAATTTAAAATTTTTGCAATTATCATTATTAAATGGTCACTTTAATTGTAAATTTGCTAAAATTGGTATTTATTTGGTCATTCAAATAATTTTTTTAAAATTTATATATAATTTATGATATTTAAG
>NW_021545664.1:0-316 GCF_001605985.2 Dendrobium catenatum
CTCCTATTAAGATCACATGAAACGAATAGGAACTAGCTAGAAAAATTTTCGAAGTCCTATTCGTCCGGGACAAAATTAAAAATCAACTGGGAAGATTTGCTCTCTGTAAAAGTTTTGACCAGAAGAAAATAAATTATCGTATTGGACGATTTACTCTCTGTAAGATTTTTGTCCAAACGAAAATAAATTATCGTATAGGACGATTTTCTCTCTGTAAGATTTTCGTCCAGAAGAAAATAAATTATCGTACAGGAAGATTTTCTCTCTATAATATTTTCATCCAGACGAAATTAAATATCGTCCATGACGATTTGGT
>NW_021545665.1:0-383 GCF_001605985.2 Dendrobium catenatum
ATGAACCTTTCCTTCTTACTGTTCGTTGTCCGGTCCGATTTTCACAATTTTGATTATTAAGTGATATATATGTATTTTTCTTTGAGAACTTAAATTTTATATTTATAATTCCTAATATTTAATAAAAATTCATTATGCATTAAATATATAAAAATATTAAAGTTGTACGGTATATATATAAATCCCTTGGCAAAAGGATAAAGGATAATTTATCCGTTGTGAGTTTTGATTATAAGCCTCAAGTTTAAAGCTCGGAAAAAAAGACAAAGGAATAGTAAAAAAGATAATATATTGATTAAAAATTTTGGCTAATTAAGAGTTTTTGAAGTAGGGCCGTGCCTATATGATTTATTTGCGTAAAAAAAAAAAAAAAAAAAAAAAAA
>NW_021545666.1:0-1196 GCF_001605985.2 Dendrobium catenatum
CCAAATTTTGAATTTCCCTTCGATTACTTTTCTTTCATCAAACAATTTAAGTTAGGAAAATATTTGATTTCAAATTCTAAGTAATTTTGAATTTGAAATATTTTCCTAATTTAAAATAACCTATTTTAGGAAAGTTACTTAAATTAAATCTAATTAAGTCCTAATTGGATTTGATTTGATTTAATTATTCCTAATATTTTGATCTCAATTAAAGCAAAAAATTCAAATCTCAAATGTCCCCTTTTTTCTCTTCTCGTTCTACATCAGGCAAGGCTATGGAATGAAAATTTTTGGGTTTTCTCTTTCTCTTCTTCTCTTGGAGACTTCACCTACTCTAAAGGTGCCTTCCCTTTTTGGATGGTAAGAAGCGTTAACAGTTTAACTCCACCTTTTTTAACATATGCCGGATCTAATACATCTACTCTTCTAATTGGATCATCGGATGGCTGGTGTTTTATGTGACCAAACCATCTAAGGTGACACTCTAATCTTATTTGCCATTGGAGCTAATCCACTATTTTCACATATGTACTTGTTTTACATTATGTCTCCAAGTATAAACTTACTCATCCACCTAAGCATCATCATCTCTGCAACACTTAAACTAATTTATACTTCTTTTTTAATGGCCAATATTCTGAGCAATAAAGCATTACAGATTTCACCATCATCTTATCAAAATTTTCCTTAAGTTTGAGGGGTACTTCTCTAATACACAATAAGCCCAACGCAATTGTTCACTTCAACCATCCAACTTAATTTCTACTCAGAATATCTCCATCTATTTCACAATCACTTTGAATAATAGACCTGAGATATCTAAAACGTGCACTTTTTTTAATGACTTGATCACCTAATGTCATAATCCCATTACTAGATTTATTACTACTAAAATTACACTCCACGTATTCAGTGGTAGACTTACTCAAACGAAAACCTTCAGAATCTAAGGTTAATCTTCATAATTCAAATTTTCTTTTAATTCCCTCTCTAGTCTTATGGACAAGAAGAATATCATCAGCCAAAAACATAGACTAGGGTACATCCTCTTGCAAATGTCTTGTGAGAATATCAATGACAAAAGCAAAAAAGATATGGGATTAAAGGTAATCCTTTGCCATTTCTTGATCAAATTTTTGATAGATTGGTAGAACATCCATTTTATTATTTTTTAGATGCGGGCTGGAGCAGGCTGG
>NW_021545667.1:0-407 GCF_001605985.2 Dendrobium catenatum
GGCCCGACGACTTGACCCGGACCGAAACTCAGGAATGCTATGTTCGCGTATTGCTAGATATTACTCGGTATTTGCTCGGTCTTGCTAGATATTGCTCGGCAATAACAAGAAATACCGCTCTGTGAAGACCAAAACTCGGTATTGCTCGGTATTACTCGGTATTAATTGCTCGGTATTTGTCTTCACATAATGATATTTCTCGTTATTGCCTAGCAAAATCGACAAATACCTAGCAATACCGAACAATACCTAGCAATGCCGGGTTGTCATGGATTTAAAAAATGCACGTGCGACATACCCACTATTCGCCGTGTCGGGTCCGTAGTTTTGTGCCCGCTATGTGGCACGATCTCAGTGCCGGCCGAACGTGGCTCTACGTCCGTTCACCGGAGCAAATAAAAGCTCCC
>NW_021545668.1:0-289 GCF_001605985.2 Dendrobium catenatum
CTATCCTAGTCATCAAATCCTGTTTAGAATCCTCCCCATCTCTCTCCCTATTGCTCTCTCTCTCTAGCATTGTCGCCGGCCTCCCCTTTTGGAAGCCCCTTTAATTACTCAATTATTTCCCCCCCCTTAATTCTAATTTAAAATTCAAATTAGAATTAATTTCTCCTCCCCTTTCTTCTAAAACTGAAACAAATTTCAGTTATTTCCTTCTCCACCTCTTCCCCTCTACCGTCGGCTCCTTATTTCCCTCCCCTAATTGATAATTTCAATTAATACCATCATTATATTA
>NW_021545669.1:0-301 GCF_001605985.2 Dendrobium catenatum
AGAGAGAGAAAATGTCAGGCGGAAATGACGCTTAGATAGCTAGTTAGAGAGAGATAGAAAGAGAGAGAGAGAGATAGAGAGAGAGAGAGCAAGGGAGAGAGAGAGAGTAAGTGAGAGAGAGGTAGAGAGAGAGAGAGCAATGGAGAGAGAGGGAGAAAGAGAGATTGAGCCAGGGAGAGAGACAGGGAGAGAGAGAGAGGGGAGAGAGATGGAGAGTGAGAGAGTCAGCATAAGCATAAGCATATTAATACTTTCTCTTCCTTATTAGGCACCTCCCCGCCTGCGGGTTCTGGCATACCAC
>NW_021545670.1:0-321 GCF_001605985.2 Dendrobium catenatum
ACCAAAACCAATCAGGTTTGGGGAAATGAAAGGCCAAAAGACACCACAACAGCCCCCAAATTCTTCACAGAAAACAGGAAGAAAAGCCATAGGAAACGCAACCAGCAAGCTACGGGAAAGCAGCCAGAGAGGGACCCGAGGAGCCAACACAGGAAATGGGGCAGAGGGGTCACGGGAAAGCAGCCAGGGAGAAGAAACGAAAAGACAACCAGCCCACAACATTTACTCACAAGGAAGAAACCAAAGAGACACATGAATAGGAAGAGACAAGCTCCACTCTACACACCTTTATGATTTTATGAGCTAGGAAGTGCAATTACT
>NW_021545671.1:0-380 GCF_001605985.2 Dendrobium catenatum
TTCAATAATAATAATAATAATAATAATATCAATTTTAAATTAAAATTTGATCGAATGATGTTGGACTTAAATTCGAACTGGACTCAAATTTGAACTTGACCTTAATCAGGATCTCGCACTAAAAGAAATAATAAAATTACTCGGGCTACTTAGCTTACAGGGCTAAGTCGTAAGACCCATCATTAGGCAACTTCTAATGAAGCAATAAGACCTGGCAATCCAAAATTCTTCGGGCTACCTTTAAAAGAGGTCGTAAGTCCCACTATCCGGGCAACTCCTAATTGGAGTCGTAAGCCCCAAACTAAAAAAAGTAACGGGCAACTTCTAAGGAAGCCATAAGCCCCAACCCAAATTAAATCAAACTAAAATGCACACCTAAC
>NW_021545672.1:0-325 GCF_001605985.2 Dendrobium catenatum
GGGAAAGCTTTGAATCGGCTCAATTAATTTCAAAATTATTTTCTTAGTTCAAAATCAACAATTAAGATTAAAGAAGTATTTAAGGGTTGATTTGAGACCAATAATGTATTAATTTGATAAAAAAAAAATAGATCAAATTAAATGAGTCAATTGACATTGATTAATGATGAATGAACTTGATTTGAGTTTATTTGGAGTTGAATTGAAATTGGATTGAATTGACTTTGATTCGAATTAAGTGGTAAGTTCGAGTCGATGCTACGTCAGTGGGTATCCACCTAAGAGAATTCCTATGGGAGCGACATCTACACTAGGTTAGGAAGAC
>NW_021545673.1:0-262 GCF_001605985.2 Dendrobium catenatum
TTTAGCTTCATACATCCATTCTTGGACTAGCTCCTTCAAAGAAAAAAAAGCTTTCATCTCCAAATCCATGATATCCCAATAAATTCTTTTGAAACCAAAACCAATCTATAATATGCCTTTACTATCTCTAATTATACCTCCAATTCTAGCCGTATAATCCTTATGAAGAGAAGCATCAACATTTAATTTGATCCATTCGGTTTGGGGGGGGGGGTTCCAAGTGGAAGAAAACAACCTTAGCTGATTAGAGTCCCAGCTGACC
>NW_021545674.1:0-210 GCF_001605985.2 Dendrobium catenatum
GAATGAGATTATCTCATTTTAAAAACGCATCATTGCTCTTCTATGGACAAACGTACTCTATTTGTTTGCTTCCCTAAAATTTTAATTTTTATTCTAAAAAACTTATTTGTAAATCAGTTAGAAAGTCATCATAAAAGAAGCCTAAACTCAATATACTACTTTGTTTGAAGTGCTTATTTCACATATGAAATAAATAAATTTCCGTAATTT
>NW_021545675.1:0-773 GCF_001605985.2 Dendrobium catenatum
GATGACCCTTGAATCCGATGGTACTGAGGTGCAAGTTCGCCGGAGCAACTGTGTGAAAATCTCCTCCACACTCCCTTGAAATCCCCTCCAAGGATCTTCTCCTTCTCAAACTCTACCCTTTCCTCTCTCCCTTTCAAGTTCTCTCTTCTAGTTTTCTTCAAAACAACGAAGATATAATGACTGCCAAAGATACAATTTGTCATCCTTTTATACTCTCCAAGTATTGGCAGAGAACCGGACCGATGTTGTTGAACTTCACTTGAGAGCCTTCAAAATAGATAGGCAGAAACAAAGAGATCTTAGCTATAAGTAACCTTTTGAATCCCTCACAAATCCCTCACTTGATCTCTCACTCTTCACTCATACAATCTCTCCCAAACACTCACACTCAATGATCCCTCTTAAGAGAAAATAACTCCAAAGGTATTTATAATAGTTTCTAGGATTCCTTATATAGAAAGGATAAGAAAAACCATCAAAAAAACTACTAATTTTAAGTTTTTCTGTGCAGTGGATAGTCCCATACGAACTGCGCAAAAATTGTCCCGTACGAACCATTTGTGAATCAGTACAAACTAAATTTGTTCATCCTGGAACGAAAAGTTATAGCAAAGGTCGGTTCTAAAAACTGCAGAACGTTGCCAGAAACTGCCATAGTCGGTTCCCTTCGTCCTGGGATGAATTCAGTTCATCCTGGATGAAATTTGTTCAGAGAGAAACTCGTCCTGGCATGAATACACTTCGTCCTGAACGAGATTTGTCCAGAGGGCAAT
>NW_021545676.1:0-654 GCF_001605985.2 Dendrobium catenatum
ACCCTTAAAAAGACCCTTAGTTGTGAGTATATCCTCTAAATATTAGAGAATAAGAGCTCTCTCTCTAACATAGGGAAGAACAAGTCACAAAGTAAAATCAAAGTCATGTGATGAAAACAATGGCAAGGTTTTAAATAACTTGAAAGATATATAAGAACTTTGGATATTATGTATAAGATAGATTATTGTAGCAAGATAGGAAGAATCTTAATTTCAAAAACCATTGGCTAAAATGAGTTAGAATTTTGTTTATAGAAGAAAATCATACCACTAAACAAGGTCGAAAGGAGGGAAACCATCAATGGAGTTTCTCCCTTTAACCAATTTTAGAAAAGCTAAACACTATCTTCAAAACTCCAAAATCTAAAAGCTTGAAAAGATTTAACATATGAAAAACCAATCATAAAAGGCAACGTGAAAACAAAAAAAATCTAAAAATAACAAAAAGCTATCACACAATCAAATAAAAAACTTAAAACAACACTTAATAAAAAATGCATTTCAAGAATTTATTGAAGCAGCAAGTTTAAGCATTTATGTGCTGCGAGCCTCCATATGTCCAATTATACTATGCTCCCACGAGGTCTTTGGTGAGAGCACACTTGCAAAACTCAATAGTATGCTGTGAATCATGCATCTTAGGTCTCCACACCT
>NW_021545677.1:0-527 GCF_001605985.2 Dendrobium catenatum
TGGATTCAAAGAAAACTTGGGTGTAAAATTATTTCTAAATAAAATGATCATGGAAGAGAATTTAAAATTGAGAGATTTGAGGAATTTTATAAGGAGAAAGGAATTGATCACAACTTTTCTGCACCTAGAACCCCTCAGTAGAATGGGGTAGTAGAAAGAAAAAATAGAACATTAATAGAAGCCGCCCGAGCAATATTGGCAGAATACTCACTTCCTTATTATTTTTGGGCTGAGGCGGTTAACACAGCATGTTATGTTCTGAATATGGTGAATGTGAGATCAAAATTAAATAAAACATCCCATGAGTTGCTAAAAGGAAGAACACCTAATTTGTTTTATTTGCATGTTTTTGGGTGCAAGGTGTTCATTCATAATAATGGAAAATCTACATTAGGAAAATTTGATTCAAAATCAGATGAAAGAATTTTATTTGGATACTCAAGTGTTGGAAATTTTTATAGAGTATTCAATAGAAGAACTTTAGTAATTGTGGAGACCACACATGTTATATTTGATGAATCTGGAAT
>NW_021545678.1:0-356 GCF_001605985.2 Dendrobium catenatum
TCACTAACCATCTGTAACAGTCATTGATGCTTGCAAGGGAACATTCCGAGCATGATGTTTAAAACTTATCAAATGCGGCCCTGCATGAAAAAACATAAATTTCAAGATAAAAACTGTTCCCAGAATGCAGATAAAGCACTGTGCGTAATGGAATAATAATGATTTTCTCACCTTCATGAACATTAAGGTAAGATCCAATCCCATGACCAGTGCCATGCCGATAGTCAAGGCCATTTTTCCACAATGGAATCCGTGAAAGAATATCAAGAGTATGCCCTGTCACAAGCATCATAGGTGTTTCAGCTGCTAAGAAAATTGGAAAAGATTTTATTTAACAGATAAGATGTACCAGTTGT
>NW_021545679.1:0-206 GCF_001605985.2 Dendrobium catenatum
CTCTCCACAACGACGACTTGATCAAGAGAAATAAAAAAGAAAAACGGAGGACAAGAAAACCTAGAAATCACAAAGAGATCTAGTTTCTCCTACGAACTCACTAAGAGATCGAGGAGGTTTGCACTCACAAAGAGAACATGAAATGTAACTTTTCATTCATCCCAAATTGAAATTACAATGCATGGGGATTGGGGCCTCATATAAAT
>NW_021545680.1:0-235 GCF_001605985.2 Dendrobium catenatum
TTCTTTACAAAAAAGGAGCACAAAATTTAAGTAGGGAAAGTAACCTATGAAAAATAATGGAAAGCATCTAGATTAAGAAGAAAATTGGGGGAGAAAGAAGGAAAAAGAAGAGAAAATTCTGACTTCCATAAAAGAGGAGGGACAGTGAATTAAGTAGGGAAAGTCACCTACATAAAATAATAGAATACATAGGCTGTAAGAAAGTTAGAAGGAAAAAAGAAGAATGTACAAGTTC
>NW_021545681.1:0-417 GCF_001605985.2 Dendrobium catenatum
AAAATTACTTTAAAAATACTGAAATTGAGTTTGATACGTTGAAACACTATCCCAGGGACCCCAAAAACATCCAATTTGGCCTTTCCGGGGTAAAAATTTGAGCCGAAATTGAGTGGACAGTTGATCGGTATGGGCTTTCTATGCGCATTCCCGCGCAACCGCTGGCGACCAGGCACCATTTTAGGCCAGCAGTTGGTGAAACTACTGGATGATTTTTTATCTTTATTATATTTTTTAATTTGTTAAAAAAAATAAGAAAAATTTAATAAAATTCTAGAAACTCTAAAAAATTTCAAAAATATTTAAAAAAATCTAGAAAATTATAGAATCTTCCTCCCTCTCCAAAAACACTATAAATAGGCCCCAAGGCCCAACAAGAACAGCGTCTTCTCTTCTCCTTCAGGATTCTTATCAGTT
>NW_021545682.1:0-2151 GCF_001605985.2 Dendrobium catenatum
GTGGTGGAGGTGGATTTGGTTGGAAGTACTGAAAGAGAGTGTCAAAGCGTTGATCAATAGCAGTAAAGCATTCTCCAAACCATTGCATATCTGTCTCATGTTGCTGATGCTGTTCTTGAATTTGAGTATCAAGACGAGTCTGAAGTTGGTTGAAGCGTTCGACTAAATCATCGTGTGCTGGTGTAGGTGCTCGGTGTGGTGCATGTCATCGTGGACGTCCTGGAGCTGCTGCTGAGGCATCTTCTCCTTCTTCTTCGTCAAAAACAGGTTCTTCTAGCTCGTGTCCTCGATGGAAAAGAATACGGAAAGAGGCATCCATATAAAAAATAGGAAGATTGTCGGGTTCACTAGGATAGGTCAATTGATATTTATTTTGGAGATTATATCCTATAAGGTGACCAAGAGCTATATTTTGTTTTCGGCGAGTGGTAGGGAGCATATGGTGAATGTAGTCAACAATTAAATTGACCTCGTCGAATTTGGTGTTGGACATGATGAGATAGGTAGCAACAGATAAAACAGGGGTCATGTTGATCTGGTCGCCAGCTTTAGGTATTATAGAGGTTCGAAGGACATGTTGAATAATTCTGGCATTCCGATTTAGTGATTGGACGAGGGGCTGGTGTTGATAGAAAGTGGCGTTCCTAAGGACTTGATTAACATCGCTCCAATAAAATTCATTTGTGAGGAAGGAATGAACCCTAAGACCTTCAGTGGATAGCCCAATATATTGGGCGATGTCGGCTCTGGTGATTTCTATATTTTGACGACAAACAAAGGAGTGTAAAGTTCTGTTGTCGACAGTGTAGGTGAGATTTGCTAGAAATTCTAATAAAAGTTCAGAGTTGTAGGGAAAGGCCAGGGTGAGGAGGAACTGAAAGGTGGTGGAAGCAAAGAGTTTCATTACCTCGAAATTCAGTGCAGCCTGATTGAGCATTTTGGAAGGAGTAATTTTGCAGGCCTTTTACTTATGGTAGGCTTCCTTATTTACAGCACTCAGGAACCGAGCGCTGTGACTGCTAGAAGAAGACGAACTTCTAGTTTCCAAATGGCCTCTCTTGCTGGAGCTAGACATCGTTTAGAGTGAAGTGAGGAAGGTGTGAAATGTGAGAAGGACAAGGTGTGAGTGAAGTGACGAAAGTGTGAGTGAAAATAGCTGCCTAGCCGGGCAATTTATAGAATTTTCCCAACATCGTACAGTATGATAGTGTATCGTACCGTACGATATGGTATTAATTATTCTGACGGATCGTTTCGGGAAAAGGTGGTCAAAACATACAGTACGATCAGATGAATATCGATCATCCCGAGTTTTGTCAGTATGACTTTTAACCAAAAGTATAGTACAGTACGAACATGTGTATCGTATAGTACGAATGACATTAATATTGTACCAAACCCTTTCATTTCATTCTCATCCATTTGCTGATATGGATTATACAGTATGATGTGTGTATATCATCTAGTACGATCGACAATAATAACGTACCAGCACGCTTAAATTCATCCCAATCCGGTCGCTGACTTGGCGCATACAGTACGAAGAGGAGATATCGTACTGTACGATGACCAATAATTTATCGTACAGTACGAAGTAAGTCGTACAGTACGATCAACAGAGACAAAATTTATTGGTTGGTGTGTTTGTGTAGATTATAATATACCGTATAGTACGATCTGTGTATCGTACAGTATGATATTACAGAGTTAAGGTTAGTGCTTTATGTGTAGTGAGTGTGTGATGATCAGGAGCAGCCCTATATTTTTTTTTTAATTTTTATCATGCAGTTATATCTATGATACCTAATCTAGTCCTCAAGGTGCTAAAGGTGTCGAAAGCTAGAGGTTTTGTGAATATGTCAGCTAATTGATATCCTATAGCGATGTGATGCAATTCTATATCTCCCTTAATAACGTGATCCCTAATGAAATGATGTCTAATGTCTATGTGTTTTGTTCGAGAGTGCTGAATTGGGTTCTTAGAGATGCAAATTGCGCTTGTGTTGTTATACATGATTGAAATGGTTCCTACAGGTAGGCCAAGATCAAGAATTTGTTGTTTTAGCCATAGTACTTGTGCAACACAACTTCCTTCTGCAATATATTCTGCCTTAGCTATGGAAAGTGCTACTGAGTTTTGCTTACTGCTGG
>NW_021545683.1:0-326 GCF_001605985.2 Dendrobium catenatum
CTTAACAAATTGGTTCAACTCCTCCTGTATTGCTAAGATTCAAAACTCATCAGAAAGGGCTTGGTTTATGTTGGTGGGTTCAGTAATTGAGATAAAGGTAGAGTGGTTCACTTCCTTCCTAAGTCCATGTCTAGACCTAGCTCCGTTAGAAGGGTCTCCTAAGATCGGATCTTTAGGGTGGCTCAAAGAGTATCTCCAATCTTTAGGCAAAGTGTGTGAAGGTTCAACCCTTTCATCCAAATCTACATTTTCAACTCCTTGGATAACCTCTCCTACTCCTTCAGTGTTCTAGTGCTCTACCCTCTTCTCTAAATTTTCTACTCCAA
>NW_021545684.1:0-219 GCF_001605985.2 Dendrobium catenatum
AATCGTACAGTACGATCTTGGATCGTACAGTATGATAAACAATTAATATTCTGACTGGTCGTTTCGGGAAAAGTCGGTCCAATCGTACAGTACGATGGGTATCGTATAGTACGATCAGGCGAATATCGATCATCCCGAGGCCTCAGTACGAGTTTTGACCAAAAGTTTCGTACTGTACAAAAAGGTGTATCGTACAGTACGATACATAATAAATATCGT
>NW_021545685.1:0-1653 GCF_001605985.2 Dendrobium catenatum
AATCTGGAAAGAATATGGCACTACTGGATATGGCCAAATCATATTAAGTGAGTATAATTTGCCAAAGTATTTTTGGGCAAAGTAATAAACATAGTTCATTATTTGATCACTAGAGTAAATATTAAATCTATTATAAAAAATACTCCATATGCAAACTTGATGAGAAAACTATTGTCATATTTTCATGCTTTTGATTGTAAATGCTTCAAATTAAAAAATATGAAATAGTGTTTGATTAAATTTAATACAAGGCTTGATGATGGAAAATTTTTGGGATATTAAAATCATAGCAAGGCATAAAGGGTGTTCAATAAGAAAAGTTTGATAGTAGAAGAATCCATTTATGTAACATTTGATGAGAAAAATATATATTTACGTTGGATAAAGGGCATGTATAATAAAAAGGTTGATATGTTCGAAGTCTAAGTTTAGACCCACCTGTAGCTACCAAAGAGACATCACATAAATTTAATTTTTGTAAGAAGTGAAAGTATGCTTCTAGTCATCCCAAGGAATTAATCATATGGGACCCATCCTATGGTGCCAGCACTAAGTGTGCATTTAAGGAAGAGGCATATCACTCGGGTTTCCTCTCCCATTCAAAATTTAAGAATATTGATAAGTCATAGATGGCAAATTTTAGGTAGTTACTATGCAATAAGAGCTAAATCTATTGGTAAGGAATGATGTGTAGGAGTTGGAATTTAGACCACTAATCAACATGAAAATGATTTCAAGTGGTATAAGAATAAGTTAGATGATTTAGGATTGATAGTTAGAAATAAGCTAGATTAATAGTCAAGGGATATAACTAGATAGAAGGGATATATTTTAATGAGTCTTATGCTCCATTAGCTTGATTAATGGACATTATATTAATGTTGGAATTTTATGTTATAAGGAACACACATTATATTAAATGGCTATAAAGAGTGCCTTTCTAAATTAATTATAGAAGAAGATGTCTATAGAAAACAACCATCTAGCTTTGTATATCATTTATATCATGATCATGTATTCAAATTAAATAAAGTTATATACATATGGAAGAAAGCCCCTAAGGCTTAGTATGAGAGATTGAGCTAATTTTTTATCAGCCTAGGTTTTAGGAGAAAGAAGGAAAATAATAATCCATTTATAAAAAAATAGAATGTGCTATTATTATGACTTTGATTTATGTAGATGACAACTTATTTGGGGCCCCAAAATAAAATCTAGATAACGAGTTTACAAATATAATGAAAAAAGAGTTTGAGATGAGTTTGATGGGAGACATTACTTACTTTCTTAGATTATAGGTCAAACAAAGAGATGGTGGGATATTTCTATCATAATCTAGGTTTTTAGTACTCATATGAAGTAAATTCTAATGTATTTTCAAATATTCTATTCAACCTTGTCATTAATTTTCTAATTTTGGGAATGCATAATTATTGGTTGATGTGTTGAAGTTTAAAAATCATTCTGAATTCCCTCATCTTTAACCTTCTTGTAGGTTAGAATTTGGAATGCCTTTAAATCTTATTTCCTAAGGGTACTAAATGGATATGACAAATTATCCTCTGCCATGTGGTTTAGCTCTGATAGAAAATAGATCTTAAGGCATGTGATAAAGATAAATGACCTAATCAATTGTATAAAAACATTTATTCA
>NW_021545686.1:0-301 GCF_001605985.2 Dendrobium catenatum
GGTTTTGCTTAAAATTGATCTTCTTTGGAAATGCCTTAACAAATGATATTTCTAAGGGTATGGGGAAGTTTTTTATGGGAAGACATATTAGGGTTTAAGCAAAATTTTGAGTTTATGGATTTAGGGTTTTTCCCAAATGTTGCTTTTTAGAAAATCTCTTAATAAAGTTTGTTCCTAAGGGTTGTGGGTGTGTTCTAATGATGAAATTTTGACATTTTTCATAAAATACTAATTTTTATAATTTTGGTTTAATTTAAATCCGATAATAGAATTATTTTAAATTAATTTAGATTATGGAGAA
>NW_021545687.1:0-1444 GCF_001605985.2 Dendrobium catenatum
TCTAAAGGAACTTAAGATGACTTTATTAAATCCCTTTCTCTTCTTAAGTTCGGCCAACAGAGATCTGTTAAGGGAATTAAGAGAAATTTGAGAGGAGAGAGAAATAGAGATTTGAGATTTGGAGGTCGCAGATCAATTTTGGTTCATAGACGCAGTTGAGAGATTTGCTCGTTTTTTTGTAAGGAATCCATATCCTATTTTTGATTTCAAGGATTTTATGTTTTTAGTATTTTTTTTTGCTCAAATTTGTATTTTTTTTTTACCTAAACCCTAAACGTGTATAACTTTGTATTGACAAAACTTTCATCGTGTAACTTTTTGTATGTTATAGAGATCGTGATTATGAGTATTTTGAGTATTTATTAGAGATTTTTCACTGGGTGATTTTGAAAATACAATGATTTTTATCTACTCCAAAATTTATTTTGACCTCTAAAAATAGTAATGTAGTAGAATAAAAGTCTTAAAATATTATTTTATATAATCCCTGATAAATTGATAATTTTTTGAAAATATACATTTTTGCCTAATAGGATTCTTTGTTGTATACCGTTATGACATTTTAATATCCTCTTAATTAAGCTCAATTATGCATTTTTTTTTTCTGCAATGCATTGAAAGTGGATGTGTATATGCACTTGAGTAATAGCTGTTAATTATTACTGTTATAGTATTGTGATAATAATATATATCTGTGAAACAGACAAGTAAAGGCTAGTTGACCTGTTGGTTGGAGACTGATTGACCTATACAGGATGGTGGGCCAACGACCATTCCTTTAAATACTGTGATTTATTATTATCTTCTACTAATTCATGTGATACATTGATTGAGAGTTATAAGGAGATTATTACTGTGCTGACGGGCAAAGAGCGATAACTCTATTTATTGAGCCAATAATTTACTAACATTGAAAAACATCATGATAGTTAGAGCTTCTACTTGTTTAGTGTGACTACTGAAATGCATGTTTTGAGGCATTATTCTTATTATGATACGAATTTTTATTATTGTATAGATTTACTGCTATTACATTACTCTGCTGTTCCTGCCATCAAATTACTATTGTTACTGATATAGATACTGATACTATTTGATACTACTGCTTCACTATACTGATCTTATGCATATGATACGCTGAGTAAGAGATAAAGAGTAATTGTATTGCATATGTACATCCCGATATGATTTTACTATATTAATTTGATTTCAACAGTCATTAATTATTTTGATTTGATGTTTTATATGATTTTATACTAACTGATATTATGGATACGATGATTTCCTTAGAGATCTGACACTTGTACTGGTTTACTACTTTATGTGGTTTTATACTATTTATAGATTCTACTACTGCTGCTTGTGGGTTTTGTTAAGATAGTTGCTATTTGCATGCTTTACATTTTGGCAACTTATGTAGTTTTGATGATTCCAAAGATTATTG
>NW_021545688.1:0-215 GCF_001605985.2 Dendrobium catenatum
TCATATGCTTTAGCTTGTGGATTGTAATGGGTTTGACTGCTAGTTTATAAGACTTAGCATTAGTATCTCTTTGATCGACAATCCCAAAAATGTGGTATCATGGACAGATGGTTTATCTAGGATCGGGAATGCCTTTAGGCTATGACATAGGTCATCACATTAGGAATTTTGCCCTTAACTTTGTATGTGCCCTTACCCTTAATGTTCTTCCTCCA
>NW_021545689.1:0-210 GCF_001605985.2 Dendrobium catenatum
TTGCATGGGGTAGAAAATTTATATAATTTGATTCGAGTATTAGTGTTTGTAACTTGTAAAGACCACATAATGAGTTCTCTGTCATATGGATATCCCTGACATAGATAGAGAGATAACGAAGTTGTTGTAGGTAACCTATCGAATCTATACATTCAGAGCTGCATTTAAAAGAAGGTGCATGAAATCTCAAAACACGCAAGCTGACCATAT
>NW_021545690.1:0-231 GCF_001605985.2 Dendrobium catenatum
CGTAGAACAGTGAGGAAACTGGGTTGGTTCTTCTTGGAAGCAAGCTGTGAAGGAGCAGACCAGCAAATTGGACATCTAGGACAGCTGGAACGTGGAACTCTTTTGCAGGAATTTGGCGGCTGCAAGAGGAGTTTGGGAATTTTCCACTGAATGGACTAGATAGGGGCGGCACTTTTGATGAGAATTAATTGGGCGAGCAATAGGGAAGGGGGCGGGTAAGAGAGAATATTT
>NW_021545691.1:0-205 GCF_001605985.2 Dendrobium catenatum
CTGGGAACAGTCCTGACCGATTGAAATTTAGCTTGATTGTCCAGGCCGATCTCATGATCGTCCTGGCCGATATGATCGTATCAATCATCCTTAATTACTCCCTTGATTTAATGATCAATTAAGGCATAATTTGGTAATTTCATCCAGGCTGATCCTGGAATCGTCCTAGTCGATAATTTAAAATACAGTATGCCTAAACTGTCTA
>NW_021545692.1:0-430 GCF_001605985.2 Dendrobium catenatum
ACTAACATTTCAAGGAAATCATTCTCCAGATTATTGAAGATCTCAAATCAGATTATAATAGGGTTCATTGTAACTGGAGTATGTATTTTTAATTTTATTGAGTCTGAGAGAGTGTGATTGTAATTGAGTAATCGTAGACACACACACATTGGGGGAGTGTTAAAATTTTGTAATTTTTTAAACTAATCGTACTATACGATTTACATTTGTACGGGACAATTTGTTCAGTTATTTTCTCCAACAAGCAGTTATACAAACCAAATGAAGAAAATTTTCTAAGTATTATTCGTACTGTATGAAGAGATCTTCATACAATATGAAGAGACCTTCATATATACAACATATAGAGTACAAAATAGATATGCACAAGTTCATCTCGATGATCATCAAAATTTTTCTGAATTAATCATATTGTACGAAGTGTTCTTCG
>NW_021545693.1:0-205 GCF_001605985.2 Dendrobium catenatum
ATAGTACAAGTCCAATGCTCAAACAGATATAATATCAGTCTCAACAAGCCTATATGCGGCCGAGCCACTGATAGCTTTACCTACTCAACAAGCCGTGATAAGAGGCCGTAGTAGGAAAGCACCTGTTTTGCTAGCCCGATGACAAATACTATAAAGTTTGATAATTATTAAATTTAACGAATCAAACCAGTTCAGATTCAAAAGA
>NW_021545694.1:0-316 GCF_001605985.2 Dendrobium catenatum
TACAAATCATCCAGGACGATCAAGAGATCGTACAGTATGATATGTATTAGAAAAATTTAAACAATACGCAATCAGTCAAAACCAACTATCAATTTGCTACAGAAATCGTACAGTACAAAATATTTTCATCCAGTACGAATAGAATACTTAAAAAAATTTGCACGATCGATCTAAAACAGGGAATCAGATGTGATGACATTTCAAAATCATACAAAAACACAAAAAAAGGTGGAAAAACACATAAAATAAACAAAAATAAATATACAACTAATAAAAAACATACACACAAAAACACATAAACAAAGGGTTTAAACAT
>NW_021545695.1:0-334 GCF_001605985.2 Dendrobium catenatum
CATAGATGATAATTCTATTTGCAAGAGAGCTCTAATGAATTGGACTTATAAATCCCATTTTAAGAGAAGTTTAACATATGTGTTGTTTTGAATTTAGAATGGCATATAAGGTGGGTCTTACTCTCTTTTCTTAGAGGCAAGATGACCTATATGGCGAGTATTTTAATCTTACTCTGTAGGAAATCTAGTTCACATATCGAGGCAATCAATCACGAGGACCCCTAGATTAAGTGGCGGTCAATAAGGTCAAGAGTAGGGTCCTTGGCATATATTCTTGATAGACCTGGTCGACACCATTTGATGTGAAACGTATTAGCATGGATGATTAAATTAA
>NW_021545696.1:0-1514 GCF_001605985.2 Dendrobium catenatum
TCACTCATAAAAATTTGAATCTGAGGCAAAGGAGATGATTTGTACTATGATCTGACTATTTAGTATTAGGCTGATAAGGCTAATGTTGTGGCGGACACTTTGAACAGAAAATTGTTAGACTAGTCCAACCAGTCCATACTGAACCAGTTTTACGAACAATAGAGGCGGAACTCTCCGTCTCCTGCATGCCGATCAAACCGCCAATTCAAAAGGAACAGTTTTGGATAGATTTTTGATGAAGTTTATGAGGGAAATTGAATGTAGGGACTATTTAGATATTTCCTTTTGAATTGTATGCATTAAATAGTTTGTTTTCCTAGGGTTAGGACAACTTGAATTTGTCTAAAATTTGAGATATCTTAGATTTAGGTTTTTTTTGGACTCTAGGGATATCTAGAGATTTGGGAGAGGTAGATTCTCCTCCGAATAGAGGATCTATTGTATCTTGCTATTTCTGTTTCCCTTTCATCAAATAATACAAATTGTCTACTGTTTTTGTGGTTTTGTACGAATTTTTGTGAAGAATTCTAACTGTTTTTCGAAGATTGATAGGAAATACTTGATATCTACAAGTGTTTCCTATCAATACCTTAACTATATTAATATGTTTGCTCCTTAATTTCATCACATCGTATGTCAAAATTCTATCAGATTCCTTCTTATATTGCATATTCGGATGAACCTCAACATCATCAGTGGATAATCTCTTCTCAGAATCAGATATCCACTTAAATAAAATACATTAAATACATTGTGTATATCTAACAAATGCTTAGGTAACATAACCTATAAGTAGAATTACTAATCCTCTCAATAATCTCAAGTTCAACATACCTTAGACTTGGCTTACTGATTCTTCCAAATCTGTTGATACCTTTCATAGGGCTAATTTTGAGATAAACAAAATTGCTAACCTGAAATTTCATCAGCCTGTGTTTTTAATTGTAATACTTCTTTTGCTTATCAGGTATAGATCTCAATATTTCTGCACTCAAATGAATCTTTATTTTAGTGTCGTCCACAAAAGCCGACTCTATCACCTTTTTATCTCCCACATCTATCAAAGTCAAAGAAGTCATGCACTTCTACCGTATGGAGCTTCGTAAGGATTCATGCCTATTCTTGATTGATAAATGTTGTTATATGCAAACTCTATCGGTGGGATATGATCTTCCCAACTACTCATAAAATTTAGAACACTAAGTCTCAGAAGATCCTCCAATATATGAATGGTCCTTTCAAACTATTCATCTATTTGATGATGAAAAGTTGTGTTGAAGTGCAATTTTGTATCCAGTCCCTACTGAATACCTCTCCATAACCTGGAAGTAAATCGGTCATTATGATTAGATACAATCATCTAAGGCACACCTTGTAATCTGATAGTATCTTGACGTATATCTGTCCCAATCTATGTTGCACGGATACTCCTATTTACGAGGCGTGTTGTATCGGATACATGTCGGATACGGATACACCTCCGATACGGCACGGATACGTGTCGGATACGGCCT
>NW_021545697.1:0-226 GCF_001605985.2 Dendrobium catenatum
TGATTGACTAAGAAATGTACCCTCCTCAATTTGCTTAACGCTAAATCCTAGAAAATAACTTAAATCTCTCATTAGACTCATCTCAATTTCACTACTCATTGCTTTAGAAAAATCATCAAAAAGGTTTTTATTTGAAGATCCAAAGATGTCATCCACATAAATTTGTACAATGAGTATATCCTTTCCAACTTTCTTCAAAAAGAGAGTTGTATCTTAGAAATGCAAA
>NW_021545698.1:0-339 GCF_001605985.2 Dendrobium catenatum
TTTTTAATCATCTATCAATTGTTATAAAGCTAGTTCCTTAGCATGCCAATTGGTACATGCATCTGCTGCTTCTTTTATTTGGTAGATTATTTATAGTTATAATAAGATATCTATCTATTACATCTTATTATCTCTGAGGAGTTTTGAATCATAATTGTCCTTTATTTTATGTATCATGCATATTTTACTCTAGGTACAGGCATCTGGGACAATTTCCCCATTATGTGGAGAGCAAACAGCTGCATAACTTCCTTGTGATTTGATATCCATAGAGCATAATAGCCATTGGCTTTGGTACTCTATGTATGCAAGGTATATGTTGTATCATCTTCAATGTAG
>NW_021545699.1:0-313 GCF_001605985.2 Dendrobium catenatum
AAGGTGGAAGTGATTTTGTAAGGGCTTCTCCGCCTAGACGTGGGGGCTAAAGGAGAGACACTAGTTTAGTGCAATACTTAGAGGGTGCCTCCAAGGAGTGGACGTAGGTCAAGGTTTGACCGAACCACTATAAATTCGGTGTGTTATTCCTTTTTACTGCTTTCGCATTTTAATTTCCGCACTTTGTTTGTGGTGATTTTGGTTGGAGTTTTGTCTTTGATTTTATAGTTTTCCAATTCACCTCTCTCTTGGTTAGCTTGGGACTAAGTTCATAGTGCTTAACATCCATAACGAACTTTCAAGTGGTATCAGA
>NW_021545700.1:0-341 GCF_001605985.2 Dendrobium catenatum
GCTCCTCTCCTCTCAAATTTATTCTGATCCTCATGCTATGCTCAGGTAACCACCTAAATTCTTTATGTAAAAATTTAGGCATAACCAAAAATATTAATACAAATTAAATCAAATATTTAAATTAATATCAAATAAGTATACCTGAAATTTTTCAAACCACATATCCCTAATCTCCTTTGGGATCTTCTTCCATGATAAGTAAGGAGCATCACATTTGTTCTTTATGATATCCCGAATCTTGTGAGTAGGTTGCCTTGAAAGATTGAAGCTATAGGTTATTTTTTTTGTCAATAACATATAATATATAAAAGTATAATAAATTTAATAACATAAACTAAACT
>NW_021545701.1:0-309 GCF_001605985.2 Dendrobium catenatum
TCCTGATCAATTAAGGCATAATTTGTTAATATCGTCCTGGCTGATTATTTAAAAATATATTATACCTTAATTGTCTATGGCGGTATCTTATTTCTATTTTGAGCTTATCGTCCTGGCCGAAACACTTATCGTCCATGCCGATATGTTAATGCCAGCTGCCTTAATTAAGAATCCATATTTAGACTTTTTATTTTAAGCCTGATCATCCAGGACGATGTAAATATCGTCCTAGCCGATATGAGTAAAAATAGAAATTTTAATTCTCTCAAGTGTGTGTGTGTGTAGGGTTACTTAGAATCAGTCTCTTTG
>NW_021545702.1:0-274 GCF_001605985.2 Dendrobium catenatum
ACTATTTCATTATAATGAATTTACTCATAAACAAGAGGTGTTTATTTATGTTTGCGGTATTTTTTATTTAAAATGTTCATGAACAAGCTTGTTTAATGATAAGAAGAATCATTTTATGATTTTTTTTTGTTCATGAATGGACTCTTTTGGTAGATCGAAATCACCCCCTATGTATGTTTGCAAAAGGCTCTAGGTGATTATTTGTTAGTAAGCACGACAAGACTCATTTATTTAAAGCTCGGTAAGCATAAACAAACCAAACATGAACCAAAGT
>NW_021545703.1:0-221 GCF_001605985.2 Dendrobium catenatum
ATGCAAGTAGGAGAACACTAAAAAAGCAATTAACAATACTCCTTTTCAATATAACATAAACATACATAAATATTGAAAACTTAGAAGGAAACAAAACTTAAAAATTTGATAAGTAGGCACACTAAATAACCAAACAACTAAATTAAAATACCTTTAGAATAACCTGTAAGGTAACCTCATATGCAAATGACGAAAATAGAGAATGGTGCTTAATGAAAAAA
>NW_021545704.1:0-215 GCF_001605985.2 Dendrobium catenatum
ACAATAATCTCCCCCTTTTTGGTGATGGCAAACACTTTAATGATAAAAAACAATAGTTTAAATTTTTCAGAATAAAATAGTGAAAAATAAAACAGTTTAAACACCAACATACTACTCCCCCTTTTGACATCTCAAAAAGGAGGAGGAAACTAAAAAACAAAGTAAACAACCCTAAATATGTTTTTTTTTTAAATAAGGCATGAGCATGATGTAGT
>NW_021545705.1:0-275 GCF_001605985.2 Dendrobium catenatum
AGCTCTTGCCTAACCATAGTTAAATTCTAAGATCTCCAAAAAGTTTCAATTGAGAACAAAATTAAGCTTGCAATTTCAACACTTGAACAATATTTTATTAAGTTTTCTAAATTCAATTCCTGGTTTCACAACAGATTTTCAAGCAACATACTTCATTAGATTTGTTTATGCAGTCTAAATCAATCATGTATAAATTATTAATTCGTAGCCCGTCTAAAATAATTTTATTATTCAATACTAATAAGTATTTATCAAAATAAACCTTGACATCAAAG
>NW_021545706.1:0-257 GCF_001605985.2 Dendrobium catenatum
TGGGGTTATTGAAGAAGATGTTTTTGTAGAACAACCTTTAGGATTTAAAAATTCAAAATACCCAAATCTTGTTTTTAAATTAAAGAAGGCATTATATGGATTGAAATAGGCACCTAGGACTTGGTATGAGAGATTGAGCACCTTCCTACTTGAAAGATCTTTTAAAAAAGGAAGTGTGGATACAACTCTTTTTTTAAATAAATTTGGAAAGGAAATACTAATTGTTCAAATTTATGTGGATGATATCATCTTTGGAT
>NW_021545707.1:0-409 GCF_001605985.2 Dendrobium catenatum
CTTTGGATCGTCAACCACATGCCATTGGCTAGGGAGCATTAAGGTTTCGCCTAAGTTTCAAAGGTATACCTTCCCCGGTTTGTCCTAGCGCTCCGATTTTCTGTCCAAGTTGCTGTCCAAGCTCCGCTCCAAGTTCTAGCTCCGGTTCAAGGTCCAAGTCGCTGTCCAAGAAGTTCCAGAGGTCGCCGCTGCTGTTCAAGATGATTCGAAGGCTCTAAATCACTGTTTGGAGGATTTAGGAGCCTCCTTTTGCTGTTCGGAAGGTTCGAATAGCCTCCGACTCGCCTCGAGGTCGTCGGAATTGAAGGAAGAGGAAGTAGAAGCCTCTTTCTGAGTGAAACGTCGCAGAAGTCAAGACTTGGGAGGAGTCGAGTCTTCAAATCAGATGGAAGTTTGACGTGCAGGGCTT
>NW_021545708.1:0-1107 GCF_001605985.2 Dendrobium catenatum
AAATAGGTGCTGAACACCCATATACGCATTTCTCTAGCGTGGTGGGATTGAAGATTTCACGGCTGTGGTGTTCGAGGACACCTACCGTACAAGCTTTTCTCTAGCATGGCTAGAGGCCCAGTTTTCATAGTTTCTGCTAAACAGGGGAGACACTAGGAAGCTGCCGAAATTTTGGGTGAACGTAAGACTGTACTTGGACTTAATTGAACTCAAAGGACAATAGAACTTGAACTCGAACTCGCACTTCGGACTAAAGCTTGAACTCAAAATTGATCAAGAAGAACTAAATTGGAACAATAATAAGAATATAGATTCGAACTCAAATGAACAAAACAGAGGACTTGAACTCAAGTGAACTAAATGCTGATGTAAGCAAGCCGTACCCCCCATGCAGCCAAATGATGCTTCAATTCGTTGCCTTGTTTGCTTGTTTCCTTTGGCTATGCGGCCATTTATTTATGGGTTGTTATCACCTTATTGGGCTTGGCCCATTTTTCTCTAAAATGCCTTGGCTTTTGAGTTCGGATATAGTTTCTAGTGGCTTTTAGAATTCTGTTGAATTCCACTGCTGTATTCGGTTTAGTTTGCTGAAATTTTCTGGCTGTTTGGTTCCTACCCTGTCCATTCCCCTTCCTATGCTATTTTCCATGTTGAATAGTTTTTATTGGCTGCTCATGGGCGGCAGATTTATGGGCTGTTTGGGTTTATTTCCTCCTATAAATAGGGGTTAATTACTGCTGCTAGAGGATGGAATTGTGAAGAATATTTGGAACAAAAACCTGCGGGTTTACATAGCTTGCGAGCTATTATCTTCTTCCTCCTCTCTTATAATTCGTCTAGGTTTTAATCTCTATCTTCTCTCCATGGTTGTCATTCCACTTGTATCTTTCTTCTCAAACTTTTATAAGTTGTAGTGTGTCTTTATTTTAATATTATTATTATCTTGTTTAAGTTTGTAATATCTATGGTAAGGAAGTCAATTTTGTTTGCAATCTTAGATTTATAATATTTTTATTGCATCAAATGCTGGGGACTTGGACTTAAATGAACTAAGTGGAATGAGAATTTAATTTGAACTTGATTTGAATTCTAATTAAAGATGCTTGG
>NW_021545709.1:0-273 GCF_001605985.2 Dendrobium catenatum
TGATCAAGACCCTCAAAAAATAAAACAAAAGAAAAATAGTCAAACCACAACAAAAGAAAAATAAAAAAAAAACGAGGATAAAAAACGAATATTTTTTGATTTTAATCTTTCTAATTTTTTTTGTTTTATGGTGGCATCATATGAGAATTCTTTTCAAAAAATTAAACTTTTAAAGTTCCAATAGATCAAGAAGTTTAACAAATCTCAATCAGAAGAAGGTAGAATATCTGATTTTGTTAACCCTTGATCGGACATCCTTCAGAGTACAAAATT
>NW_021545710.1:0-349 GCF_001605985.2 Dendrobium catenatum
ATATAATAATAATAAATAATTATAGTAATAATAAATCCGTACAATAATAAGAATAATATTTCAAACATGCATTTCAGTAATTACACTAAACAAGTAATTAAGAAGTCCTAGTTATCACTATATTTTTTACTGTTTATATCTGTATTAGTAAATTATTGGCTCCGTAAATAGAGTCATAACTCTTTACCCGTTGACACAATAATAATCTCCTTATAACTCCTAATTAATATATCACATGAATTAGTAGATAATAATACTAAACCACAGTATTTAACGGAAAGCCTATCGACTCACCATTATGTATAGGTCAATCAGTCTCTAACCAATAGGTCAACCAATCTTTACTTGT
>NW_021545711.1:0-313 GCF_001605985.2 Dendrobium catenatum
ACTATAGTTCCTCTTTATAAAGAGGTTTAAGGACATGTTATTATTTAGCAATAGCAATAGTTACAACAACTTAATTAGAACGTTATTTCTGCTCTAAAATTCTTTTTCTTCTTCTTCATGTTGGATTTGGTTAGGCGTTTAGCAATAACAATAGTTACAGCCACTTAATTGGTAGCTTATGACCAGGAAGCTAGCCCTAGCGCTCTCCGGTAGGGCTGCAAGCGAACCAAACGTTCGACGAGCTACTCGATGTTTGGTTCGATTAAAGCTCGTTTAAGATCGTTTAATTAACTAAACAAACAAACTTGAACAA
>NW_021545712.1:0-480 GCF_001605985.2 Dendrobium catenatum
GAACAACTGACCTTGAGATTATATTTTCTGTACATCCACTATCGATCAGAAGGTCGCATATCTTACCATTAATAGTACACCGTGTCCGGAACAAGGCATGGCGTTGAGAGTTAATGTTCTGTCTTGGAGCTAACAATAATTTTTCCAGAATGTATGCCACGGGTTCTCCTTCATCAGCCCGGAGATCTTCCGTCTCCAATTCATCACCTTCTTCTGTTTCTGCTTGTTCCCCTTCCTCTCCACCTTCTAACACATGAGCTTGTTGTCTTTGCGGGCACTCGTTCGATTTATGACCGGGCTGCAGGCAACGAAAACATTTAATTGTAGAGGGGCGAACATACGGATTCTCCTTACCTTGGGACTTCTGTTTGGGTGGGTATTTTGGATCCACGCTGGAAGAAGCTCCATTCACAGGTGCATTGATCATCTGAGGTGATTGAGGGGTCTTCGGAGTTGGCTGAGTTGCCCGATTTGATCCCG
>NW_021545713.1:0-247 GCF_001605985.2 Dendrobium catenatum
ATCAGATCATAAACTTCTCACAAAATGAGAGAGAAATGTCTTGGTTGTATCTTATCTATAATCCAATTTGCTCTCTAAAAATTTGGCCCAAAACACAACTCTCTGAGAAGAAATGGATGCGAATTTTCGGAATCACAATAGTCACATGTATAGCTATTATTTCAAAACATTCTGGTAAAATTTTGTTTGACTTAAGTGTTATCCATTCATTCATCTCTAGGACATTCTTTGGTTTGTTCTTTTACCT
>NW_021545714.1:0-422 GCF_001605985.2 Dendrobium catenatum
TAGAAAATTAGAATAAAGGTTGATAGAGTTTCAAGTAGATTTAGTGATTTTGAAGTTAATGTTGGCATTGATGACTTTAATAAATAATAACTAAAAATATTAGTATTATTTAGTAAAGTCAAGATTTGAAAAAGTTGAATGAGGTTTGGCATGAATAGGAATTTTGAATTTGATTTTGATATGATTGAAACCTTTTATTTTTTTGATAAATCAAGACTAAACTTCAAGAATGTCAATAGGATGAAGAGAAGATGCCGCTATGGATACTTATTCTTAACTTTAAAGATGTCAATAGAATGCCGTAGGAGGACTTATACCTAAAGACGGATTTAAGATTTAAAATTTAATGAAGAGAAGATGCCGCCTGGGATGCTTATACTTCTCATCGGGATGAAGATTAGGATGCCACTAGGGATGCTTAT
>NW_021545715.1:0-268 GCF_001605985.2 Dendrobium catenatum
TCTCTCTCTCTCGCTCTCTCTCCCTCTTGGTTTCCCTTGCTCTCTCTCTCTCTTTCTTGCTCGCTTTCCCTCTCCCTCTCTTTCTCTCTTGCTTTCCCTTCCTCTCTCTCTCTCTCTCTCTTTGTCTCTCGCTCTCTCCCTCTCTCTCTATCTCTCTCTTGCTCCTTCTCTCCTTCTTTTCTCTCTCTCTCTCCCTCCTCTCACTCTCTCTTGCTATCTCTCTCTCTGTCACTCTCTATCTCTCTCTTGCTCTCTCTCTATCTCTCCC
>NW_021545716.1:0-289 GCF_001605985.2 Dendrobium catenatum
TCTGATTTTGCTAGTAGCCTCATCTACCATTTCAGTTTCAATTATCTTTCTTTCACCAGTTTCTACCCAACACAAGGGTGTTCTGCACTTTCTTCCATAAAGGGCTTCATATGGTGCCATTCCAATACTAGCCTGAAAATTGTTGTTGTAAGCAAATTCAATTAATGGTATGTGAGTCTCCCAATTTCCTCCAAAATCTAATACACATAATCGCATTAAATCCTCCAAAGTTTGAATTGTTCTTTCTGATTTTCCATCTGTCTGTGGATGAAATGCTGTACTGAAAGTC
>NW_021545717.1:0-229 GCF_001605985.2 Dendrobium catenatum
AATTATATATATATATATATATATAACTTGCTCAATTAATTTAGTTTATAAAGTTTTTAAAATTATTGTCAGAATCCCATTACAAATAAAAAGAAAAATTGAAATTTTCTATTAAGATTAAATGAAGCACAACCAACAAAGAGAAGAAGAAAACAAACAGGAGGATAAGGTTAACACTCAAAACACATACAGTGGAATAACAAAATTTACCAAATAAAGCTCTTATTAA
>NW_021545718.1:0-211 GCF_001605985.2 Dendrobium catenatum
CACCATAGATACAACCTTATTTATTAAGAGAATGAGAGATGATATACTCAGTATTTAGATATATGTAGATGATATTCTCATTGGATCTACTAGCGATGATCTATGGAAAGAATTTTCTTCCACTATAAGTAGTGAATTCTAAATGAATATGATGATTGATTTGACCTTTTTTTTGTTTTAATGTGAAATAAAGAGAAGATGGAACCTTTTT
>NW_021545719.1:0-258 GCF_001605985.2 Dendrobium catenatum
TTACATCTATCTACTATTATAAAGTTAAGAATAAGTTTCTATTCATGTTGGCTCGCGACAGGAGTTCGCTGCTTGGAAGTCGCCTTTGGTTATGTCCTGACTGCGATACTTGGTATGATAACTACCAAACAATAAGCAGATGTGAACATGTAAGTCACTATTTTCTTTTAATCCTGTAAGTCAATATTTTATTTTAATCTGAAAGACACGGTTAAATTCTACTTTTACTTGAAACATTGTTCATAAATAGAATACAAT
>NW_021545720.1:0-1172 GCF_001605985.2 Dendrobium catenatum
AGAAGCATAATACTAAGTTAAGTGTTGCAGAGATGAGTGTGCTCAGGTGGATGAGTGGCTTTACCCCTAGAGATAGGATACAAAATGAGCATGGATGTTCTCACTAGACATTTGCGATAGGATGTACCTTGTTGTATTCTTTTTGTTGATGATATTCTTCTTGTTGATAAGATTAGATATGGAGTTGATGGTAAACTTGAATTATGGAGGCCAGCCATAGAGTCTAAAGATTTTCGCTTGAGTAGATCTAAAACTATATATATGAGATGTAATTTTAGTAGTAATAGACTCAGTGAGGGGTTTGTGACTTTGGGAAATCAAGTCATTAATAAAAGTACACGTTTTAGATATCTTGGATCTATTATTCAGAGTGATAGTGAAATAGAAGGGAATATTATCAACACAATTCAAGTTGGATGGTTAAAATGGAGGAATGAATCAGGCTTGTTGTGTGATAGAAAAGTCCTCAAACTTAAGGGAAAATTTTATAAGATGGTGGTGAGATCTGCAATGCTTTATGGTGCTGAATCTTGGTCATTAAAAGAGAAGCATAATACTAAGTTAAGTGTTGCATAAATGAGGGTTAGTACTCTTTTTTGTTTGATGAACTTATGATGAAGTTATTGTAAGCTTATTTGATTATGAACTTATTTGATTTCACTTTTTGAACTTAGTTATGAACTTATTTGGTTGAACTTATGAACTTAGTTATGAAATTATTTGGTTTCACTTATTATTTTATTTTAATGAATACAATTATGATAATTATTGTGATTGACTATAGTGGCCTGTTACCCAAAATTGTGAACATTGTTGTATTTTCAATACATGTTTAGAGTTTAGGGTGAAAATCCCTCAAATAGAGGGGAGGCTGTCAAAAATTTTTTTTTTCAAATGCTACAAGTTTCCGGTGGCCAAAACTTCGATACCATACGGCTAATTAAAGCCCCCAAAAAACTTCTAAAATCGTCTGTCAATACCGGCAGTTTTCCGACTGTGTCCGGCGGTACATCGGCGATGCTCCGGCGGTCTCACCGCTGGCAATTTCGTCGGTGTTAACCACCGGTAAACTGCCGGTGATGTACCAGCGGCTTACCGGCGGTCTATTTTGTAATAACGATGATGTTTATACCGGCGGTTGAATGGCCGGTACACCGTCGGTAATAAAACCA
>NW_021545721.1:0-314 GCF_001605985.2 Dendrobium catenatum
TAATGACTGGAACAGTGAGTTTGTTAAGATCAAGTACATCCAGGGAGAGTACAAGCGAAAGTACGATAAGAAGGTCAAGGAGACAAAGGTGCTTGAAGAAGAGTTAAGTGGGTGCAGGAATGAGTTGGCTAACATAATGCACTCCGTATCTCTCCAAAATCGGCAGGCAGATCGGCATCAAGTAGATATGGAGGAGGCTCAGGCGACAATCACCAGGCTATTGAAGGATCAAAAGGCTTCTGCAGAGAAGATAGCATTACTTGAGGCAAAGGATAAAGAGTCTCAGGTTCTTATTGCTGAAAAGGAGGCCGCTT
>NW_021545722.1:0-296 GCF_001605985.2 Dendrobium catenatum
AATTCGAGTCGGTTCGGGTTCGAGCCGGCTCGACGAATTCAATTGCATGAAATCAAGTTCAAGAATTAACATCTATTTAAATCGAATCGAACTCGACGCAACCAAAATAAAATAAATTGATCTAACCGAACATAATCGAATCTAATCCAACTCGAGTCGAGTCGATTTGAGCTCGAATCGGGCCCGACGGGGTTCGATTAAATCGATTAAAACGGCTCGAGCACATTCGAGCCAAAATCGAGGTCAACAGGGTGGTACCATTTTTTGGAAGGTCGGACCTACATCTAGAGAGTTTC
>NW_021545723.1:0-214 GCF_001605985.2 Dendrobium catenatum
GCCGGTGTTGTACCGGTGGTTTACCGATGCTTCCCGGCAGTTAATTTAACTCACGCCGGCCACTGTAACCGCCAGTTAGCCGTCGTTGAAGGACCGCCGGTAAGCCGTTGGTAACTTGACCGGCGGTACATCGGCCGGAACACCGCCGGTACAAAGCTGTGGAATAACCGGCGGTATATGCTGCCGGAAAGCCTTCGGCTAATTAAGCCGTCGG
>NW_021545724.1:0-209 GCF_001605985.2 Dendrobium catenatum
CTCTTTAGCTATGTGATCTATAAGTGAATCATGTTGGAAATTATATACTTCGTGATGCTTTTGTGTGAGTTGAAGATCCTTTGTTGTAGCATTGAATAGGTTGTTGCATTACAAGCTCTTTTATCACCTACAACCATTCTCAAGTCTCTTTGTAATTTGATTGAAAGTGAATTTTCATGTATATAGTGAGTACATGTTCTCACTTATTC
>NW_021545725.1:0-484 GCF_001605985.2 Dendrobium catenatum
CGAAGTGCAAATTTTGATTAAAAGATCACTCGGCACTACCCAAATGACGTACGATTGCGAAACGGACTACATAGTTGCAACCATAACATCGGTAATACCCTAAATGCACTCTCAATTTGTCCAATTATGATTATCGTCAATATCGACGTGCAAAACGAGGCACTCGACATGCAAAATGGGGCAATCGGCACGCAAATCAAGAAAGTGTCAATCTAGACTATTTTTGACTTATTAGCACAATTCTATCATTTTGAATTAATATAATAATAATATAATATTATTAATATCATTATTTATTTAAAGAAAAATTAAAAAATTTAAAGTCAAAATAAAAATCCCATCGCCATTAATTAAACTGCCTCGTATCAACCGAATCTCTGCTAAATCCCTGATTTTTCGCTGAACCTCCGTCATGTCGCGTAAAGTCTCACAGCTGGCCTCCAACAAATGCCTTAGGTGTCGTTAAAATGAAGAACAGAAAACT
>NW_021545726.1:0-330 GCF_001605985.2 Dendrobium catenatum
TCTCAAACCTTCTAAATTTTCATGTTTTTAAGCTAGCATTTAATTCTATTAGTTAATAACTCCATACATTAATGTATACATTAAGATCATTTCCATTGAGAAGAGTGACTTAAATTATGATGTAAATGCGCATAAGAGTGACTTAAATTTGATCGCCACCACGATCGTCAGTTACTGCCAACCACCATCGACTGCCTCCAACCATGTTCGTTGGCCCCGCCACCGCTTTGTATGCCATCAACACCTACACCCATGTGATTTCCTTGCTGTTTTGTCGTTGAGGTTTGTAGAAATCTTGATAGAAAAACCAATATCGATGAGAGTTCCAAG
>NW_021545727.1:0-867 GCF_001605985.2 Dendrobium catenatum
GGTCAACCTAGGTTGACTTGGTCAACTAGGTTGACTTAATCAACCAGCTTAACCCATGGCTAGGGTTTGAGCTCAATAGGTTTGGCTTGATGTTTAGAGACCAGTGAAGGTGGTCCCATGGTCTGGAATAGCTATTTAGTGAAAATGACTAATTTAGACCTTAAAGGGTATTTGTGTAAACCCTATTTGACCTGGTCAACTAGGTTGACCCAAGGTCTGGGTCTAGGCTTAATACGCTTGGTTTAACATTTGAAAACTTTTAGAAGTGGTTTCATTCAAAGAGGAGGCCATTTGGATTGAAATGAGTATTCAAACCTCTATGGGGTACTTTGGTTAAAACTTGTTGACCAGGTCAACCAGGCTTGACCAAGGACTGTATTTGAGTCTTATGCATTCATAATGGGGTTTAGGATGAATTGGAGGAGGTTTTGATGTTTAATTTGAATGGGTCATGTTGAAGTTTGGAGAAAACTTCAAATTTGCCCTTTATGGGTATTTTGGTCATTTTGACCTCTCGTCAATTAGGGGTCAAAGTGGGTCCACCAAATTATAGTTTATTTCTCAATATATCATGATCAAGGGTTTGGATGTGGTTAGAGGCTTTAGATAAGGCTCTAAGATCAAAATCCATTAGATGGCAGATCTAGTGGCACATGACATAAATATTTGAAAGTTTTACACAATTTGGAAATATATTCAATTTCTAGGGCTAGAGGTCTTAGAATGAGCTAAAATTTGGAGGGTATACCCTAGGGATATGCATAATAAATATACAATTGATAGATCTTGATTTGGGGGTATTTGACTAGGTTTGATGTGTTTGAAAAATCACTGAAAAATACTTTTAGGACCTACATCTTTAGCCTT
>NW_021545728.1:0-309 GCF_001605985.2 Dendrobium catenatum
GTCAAAAAGGGGGAGAAATCATTGTGTTTGTATGTTTTGTTTGTGTCTCTAGTTTTTTTTTTTTAATTTTTGTGTTTTATTTTATGATTCAAAATGCCTCCTTATTTTCATGTATTCATCAATTCAGGGGGAGTTTAGGAGATAAGAGATTTGTTTAAATTGAAACCATACAAACAATAATTATTTTGCCATCATCAAAAAGGGGGAGATTGTTAAGATAGTTGCTATTTGCATGCTTTACATTTTTGCAACTTATGAAGTTTTGATGATTCCAAACATTATTGTTCAAATGTGTAGTTATCTCCTAAC
>NW_021545729.1:0-226 GCF_001605985.2 Dendrobium catenatum
ATGCAAAATCTGATGAAGGAGTTTTCTTAGGATATTGTAGTGTTGGGAAGTCTTTTAGGGTATTTAACAAGAGAACTTTGTTGATAGAAGAGACTACCCATGTGGTTTTTGATGAGTCTGATTCTAAGAAAGCTAGAGTTGAAGATGATGAGGATGTTGGAGAGATTACTAGTGGTGTAGAAAAGTTGGTGAAGGGAGTAGAACAACAAAATGAAGGAATAGGAGA
>NW_021545730.1:0-417 GCF_001605985.2 Dendrobium catenatum
TGCATATCTATACATCTAAGAATACAAATACATAAACTTTAAAGGAAAATGACATAGTATCAAATGAAACAAAAAGGAAAAGGTTATGCATGCAAAGTATACAGGAGTTCACCCTCGTATGGTATTGGCTGGGGGAGCAACGTACTCGTGCACGTAAAAAGGGAAAAGGTAACGTAAATGGATAAAGGAAATGAAAATGGTTGTTCCTTTGAGTACATTTAGACGGTTCTCCTGTATGAATTCAAAAGGGAAAAGGAATATAGATTAAAAAAATTTTATGAATGAATATAATGTTATACGATGAGATATATATGATTGAGAAATATTTAAATGAAATTCATGAAAGGAAATGCATAAAGTGAAGCAAAAGTACACTAATTTAAATGTTAAACTTTATTTTATCTTAGTGATTTTCAT
>NW_021545731.1:0-1207 GCF_001605985.2 Dendrobium catenatum
CAAAATTTTGCGGGGAAATTAACCGTCGGAAAGCAGCTGGAATGCCGTCGGAAAAATCCGCGGGAAAATTTTGCGGAAAATTAGCCGTCGCAAAATTTAGCGGGGAAATTAGCCGTCGGAAAACAGCCGGAAAGCTGTCGGAAAACCGCCGGAAAGCCGCCGGAAAAGTTTGTTAGAAATAAGACGTCAAAAACCGCCGAAAAGCCGCCGAAAAATTGACCGCCGGAAAGCCGCCGGAAAATTCCGCCGGTAATAAGTGATTTTCCTGTAGTGTGTCCTGTACCCGTGCTAGAATCAGTCCTTCCACCCAGTCCTTTCTGAGGACAATCTGCTGCTCTATGCCCTTGCTGTCCACAGTGAAAGCACTGCCCCATCAACAGGTAGCACCGACCTGCATGTCATCTACCACAGTGAATGCACGCTCCAGAACTACCAAACGATACTACCGATGCAGATCGCGATACAGATCCCGATGCAGATCCCCTCGAACTATCGTATCTGCTTTTTTTCTCTCTATCTCTGTCTCTACCAGAATCATCTCGTCGTACCTCATCTCTCCTCCTCCTGGTATCCTCGTACCTCGATACCGGTGTCGCCAAATCAATCTCTATCAATCGGGCCCGCTCCACCAGCTCAGAAAACTCATGTATCCGGAAGGGTACTAGTGGATGCCTCAACTCTCTGTTCAATCCTTGCATAAATCTATAGCATTTTTCTTCGGTAGTAGGAATCAGATGAGCAACATACCTCGCAAGTGCAGTAAACTCGGCCTCGTACTGCATCACTGACTTGCGGCCTTGCTCCAATCTCATAAAAGCTTCATACATCTGTCGCTGAGCTGACGGTGGTATAAACCACATCCTGAACACTGCAGTGAACTCGTCCCAAGTGATCTCAGCATTAGTCTTCCCCTGGAATTTCTCTCTTTGTTGTCCGATCCACCATCTCTCTGCCTCACCCTCAAACAGGAACACAGCCAATGGTACCTTTCGATTTCCTGGACACTGCATGCTGTCAAAAATCTTTTCCACTCTCAGGATCCAATCCTCAGCAGCCTGGGGTCTCACAGCTCCTTTAAACAACGGAGGCTTCAGTTTATGAAACATCTGCATGTTTCTATCCACTTCTTCCTCTTTGCTCCCACTCATTTTGCTCTGAGCATCGCCCATTACATGTGCTATCGTAGTAGCCAACTGCATCATACTCT
>NW_021545732.1:0-225 GCF_001605985.2 Dendrobium catenatum
GTACTCCTAGAGGGCGGCCGGACACTTCAAGTTCGCCAGAGAGAGGCGGCGCCGGCGGGAGAGGGGGCGCCGGCGGGAGAAATGGCGTCGGCGGGAGAGGCGGAAGGAAGGGAAGCTGACCGTGCGGGAACCCCTCTGTTTCGCGAACACAGGCTGCGGGAAGGAAAATTTCGGGATAACCTGGAAGTCGTGCGGGATTAAGGGGAGAAAAGGCTTCATTTTAAG